>NC_068356.1:62383929-62398929 GCF_020536995.1 Dreissena polymorpha
AATAATTCATTCAAGATCTGAAATAGTTTTTCTTGTGATGATAGCGGTGACAGTCAAACTATAGGAAATAATTGCTGAGATGACTTTGTGTTACCATATGACACTGCCCTTTTTTTACACGTATATTCGATGTTACAGTTTTGTGAAGTAGAGGCAATGTTGTCCCCAGTAAATGCCCACCAGGTGTTGTGGAGAACACGATGTGTCCATGAATTGGTAAATAAACATTTGTTTTTAAGGATGTGATTGAAATTGTTTTGATGACTTATTCGAATCAGAAAATAATATATGACAGTATCATCGTCTAATAAGTATGTATGAGTTATGGCAAAACACTATTGACCAAAAAACTTAATCATGTAAACGTTTAAATTTCTAAATATAATAATTTAACATGCGCATTTTAAAATCTTTTATCAGGATTGCAGGTCAAAGCGAGCCACACTAGTACAGTTTAAGAACTATGGTAAGCAAATGTATTTAACATAATTACTTAGATAAACTTATAATGTTTTGATTTGATTATCAAGACCAAAATTTGTACGTATTCAATGTTTTTGTTTTGATGACACTTAGCAAAGCTGCATTTTAAAACGTTGATGCATAGAAACTTATGTTGTTATGTCCATGAATGAAAACCGTATTGTCTGTCGACGGCTGCTTTCAAACAGTTTGATAATTTATTTATTTTAGTAAGACGAGCGCTTTTGAACGTTCGCCCGATCTTTTATAATAAAGCTGCGGCATTTGATCGTTACCTCTGTGGTCGATAATTGTGTGTGTTTTAGTTCCCGTAAAAACATATTACAATATATAGTAACATATACATTAAGGTTTCCACAAACAATCCGATAAATCGGTTCTGTCCTTTATATACATGTACCATGTTATACTTGACCGTATTCACTAACTGGCAGATATTAAACAACGCTTTTTATTTCTGTCAGGCAATCCATGTACGAGGACTTGTTGCAAAGAAGACCTTTGCAACCAATCGTGCCCCGGTAAGTATGAGTTTCTCAGTAATAAAGAGGAACACAAATCTGTTACCAATCAAGTATAAGTTTGGGAGCAACCAACTATTAGACGATCTTGATGATGATGCTCAAGTTAGACGCAGATTCCCGGTAATTAACCAGTACACGACATGAGTTGATCTATCCTGTGCAACTACGATTATTGTTTGTATGAATTGACTAGTACGAGTAATATGTCATCAGTCCTGACCCTGTTAGAAATAGTGTCGCAGACATGTAATAGAAGACGATCTCTGTAATCGGTCCGGCCCAGGTAAGAATTATTTTTTGCAGTTTTTATCCAGCACACAATCTCTGTAGTCAATTCTGTCTCCGTAAGTATTTGTTCCTACACAATTTAATAGTTAACTTATTAACGACCATACTGCTGCTAAAAGTAAACGTTCCTCAACAAATAACTAGAAAAGAGTCTATGTTATATATCCTGTTTATGTAAGTATAAGTTGTTCGTCAATAAACTTACATACTATCTCTGTAATATATCGTCTCCATGTAAGTATTAGTTTCCCGAAAAATTATCAGTATACACGAACAGCATTTAATCATACCCTGTAAATCTTAGTTTTTCAGCAATCCACAAGTATATACTTGTCAAACAAGGATTTGTTGTTATTGTTTTTTTTTAATATCCGTTCCCTCAAGCTTGTTAATTTACTTGGTGGCCACCATACCGGAGAGTCATAGTTTTTCTTTCGACTGGGATAATTAAATAAGATACGAAATGTCCACTTATATAAAGATTTGACGTAATTCGAGAATGGATCCAGTGAAATATCAACTTTTTTCTGGTCAACTGAATATTTGATTGATAAGTTCAGGTATCTACTTTTAATTGTAATGCTTTTGCATTCTCTATTAGATGCCAATAGTCATGTTTCTTTTTATGGTTGATTGAACAATAACTATTATAATTATATAAACATCAAGATTCGGGTATTGACCAACAAAATACGTATGCTGTGTTGTTTGCATTTACCTGGAATGTTCAGTGATCCTATTTGGCCGTTACCCATTCGAGGTGTTAACTTTATATTCTATAGATTTTTCGTTGTGCTTTTATTTTTCAGAGACTTTATTAAACATGTCTGTTATCATATTTTACGTAAGAGTTAAGAATAAAGTTGAACTGTTATTTTTCAGGATCATCTTAAGCGACGATGACAGCAAACTATTCTAAATAATAAAGTAAAAATATTAAAAATAAAAAAATGAAAACGAGTTAGTTTTGTGCTTCCTTTTTTATAAAATAGGCATATATTGTCTTGACGTTTTTGACCATCTGAAGTTTTAAATGGTTTTTAAAACCACAAGTTCATATTAGATAATGGCAAATATACACTCTGGTCTTAGCATCATTATTGTCATCTTCGCATCCGAGATACGATCAATTGATGTATACATAACGTAATCGGCGTAGTTGTAAAATAACAAAATAATTGAGTAGTTGAGTAGTGTATTGCTGTGTTCTACTTGGGGTGCATTAAATACAAGAGGGATGCTTTGAACGAAAGTAATTATTTAGACGTCCCGTTTCCGAGACGACCATGTGTATTTAAAAAATCGCTAAAATCCCTTAGTATATTGCACCCCGGTTAAACGTCTCATGCCAAAGACAATATTTTATTTGAAATAAAGATTCTACGGGGAATCGAACTAGTGAATCCACCAGTATTTTGTCCACTTTACAACTGATCTGCTCTTCGAAAATTTCAGGAATAAGCGCAACATCTCTTGCCTAACAGTTAGATGTGTATTGTTTATTTAACGCTTCGCAACTAATCCCAGTCATTAGTTCTTTGTTTTGATTTCGGAAAACGATCACCATAAAAAGCAGGAAGAAAAGAAGAGTTTTCTTATACTCTTTATGTCTTTTTTAATCTTGGTCACTGCATGAAATCATATTACTCTCAACTAGCATGTTCGGCATATATATCTGACGGAAAGTTTTAAAATAAGTAGCGTAGATGTAGTGGCAGATTTGTTCTCTTCTACTGATAATGTCCTAAAGATACTATTGAAATGTTTACTTAGTAAACTGATAGCCAACATTTTAAGTTTCTCTATAAATGTAAAATATCTGAAACTTTCCATATTCACAAAATCAGTACAAATGGACAAATAGAATATTATTGCGCAACCAACTTCATTCGTGCGGCATCTCAAAATACAGCATATATAGTTCTATAGGGTAAATTATAAATAAACGTTGTTTGAATTAACAAAGATGCTTCGTGTTCGTTCATCTCAATTTTAACACTGGTGCAATGGTCATATTACTAAATAAAAGATTCGATGACGAAAACAGTTTTGTGACAATACCTAAATCACGAAATCATTATACTATTTTAATCGTGAGTTCTTAACATGTCACAAAATAATTGAACTGTGTTAACTACTCTATGCAATACTTTAATCACTGTAATCACTTGTCACTTAAATGGTGTATTTATATCTTTAAAATATTATTTCAGAAACACGTGTTATGTATTTTCTATGGCTTAATATTTAATTTATTCATTTCTCTTAACAAAATCTTTTTAATAAGGAGTTTTGTCAAACATTTATATTTTCGATTCATATTCTCGGCCAAACTTCTTTTTGATGTATTGCGTTGACATTTACATAGTTTTAATATTATATCTTGGAAGTATCTTGGAAGAATTTATAATACTGTGATATCTTAAAAAACGTATATTATATCTACCAATGCGGTAGATTACCAAAACGGTAAAATGTTTCTGGCAAAACTCATATGTCTTTCAAGAATGTAAATTATATTTTACAAGACTGTATGTTATATCTTCTAGGAATGTATATTATATCTTCCAAGACTGAATATTATAACTTCCAAGACATATTTTTATATTTTGAAAGACATTATGTTATAGCTTCCATACTGTACATTATATAACCCAAGAATGTTTATTATATTACACCTTTAAGACCGACTATTATATATTCCACTACTTAAAAGTATATCTTCTAAGACGGTATACTATTGTAGCGCAACGTATCAATACCTATAATAAACATTTAGTCAAGTCGCGATTTATATTTTATTTATTCCAGTCTCATCCATATACACATATTTACAAATACATGTATACAGCCATTCTATAAGAATAATAAGAGACTATAAAACATTAAAACATACTAAAACACACATCATAATAGTTGAAAGTAAGATTATGCTAAGAAACATAGCCAGTGTTCAACAATCTAGCAGAGCATCTTGAAATCTTTAGATATATTGGTTTGATAAAACCGCAACAACTAATTTATGGCATGAGTAATAAAAATATAATAGTAAGACTAAAACTTGTTATTCAAACAAGTATGTTAAATCAATTTATACCATCTATTTTAAATCTAGAAATCAATAGTGGCCATGTTTTATATACATGTAAAATATATATTTACAGTAAAAATCTTATCATTATTAAAATATCTACCCACTAAAATTTTACTATATAACGTGTTATTTCTCAGTTTCAATATATCACAGCAGGTTTTTGCCAGGACCTTAACAATGTCTTGGTAAGTAAACATGCATACAAATTTAGCATCATCATTCATATCTTGAAAACCTGAGTCTAAAACTGAGCTTTCTGGTAAATACCATTTCGTATTTGATTATATAAAAACATACAAGTAAAACATGCATTTTCGTCTCTACTAAGTCCTAACAAAAAGGACATGTTCTTTCCGATACTGGTAAGTTAATGTAACGACCTGTTTCAATTCTAAGTGGTGCTACACCACATCTAAATTTAGACAATGCAGACCTATGACAGAATGGCATTTGTAGTTTACAATAAAGCTCCGTATCATAATTATTCTTAAATAATCTATATGTTCTAAGTTTATTATGGTTTGAGCGATTTTCTGGTTTCGACTTGGAGAGAGTAAAATCTATTGATTCGGTGTTTAAAAAATTGTGAATTCAATCACAACACTTATAGTTTTATATTATAGATAAAAGTGTATTAATTAATGAATATGAAACTTACCGATTTCATAACATAGTAGTATGACAAACATACATCTATTAAGTTTAATAAAATCTATTAATGGGATGTTGGGTCCACCGAGCAACTGATGCATTTTATAAATATATATATAATCCGACTTCAATCAATTCAATCAAGAGCCGATAATTTTTTATATAACAGTATATGACCAACGATGAATGTTATTAGAGACAAAACTAAATGCAAAGATTTCGTATAAAAGATTAATATGTTTTCCCATAAAAGAGTTCGGCTGTAGTTCAGTAAGAATAGACATCGGGTACATTTACTTGTGAATCGCGGACCAGGCCCGTAAGGATAATGCCGCCCGCCGTGTGTTTAATTAATATACTTAAATATTTAAGTGACTTGAAAGTTACTGGATGTATCTTATTAATAAAAATAGTATGTGGATGTTTTAATAGCAGTATAAAATAATAATGAAAACTTAATCGCTGTTCTTGAACTTACGTATGCGTTGTCGTTTCAACGAATTATTCATTACAAAGTGTTTTGGTTACCGTGACCTTGGATCAGATCGAAGAACTACCACAAGGGCGCTCACATGCCGGAAAAAAATAATGAACAGGAAAGATCGAAGCGAAGTGGCCACTTATGACGATTGCGGAATATCGGAAGAGGATAAATTGGATGAGGATAACGTGAGTTTATTTTTAAATTATGGCATTATTTATTGTCGGGAAAGAAATACAAACAAAATAAATCACTTTAAAATCAGAAAGTCAAAAGACGCCATGACAAAGAACTTGTATTAATTGTTTTGAAACAGTTTATGTTGTTATGGTTTACAAGAATAAAGAATTGTATATGGAGCAAACATGCATGTATAAAATAACTTAAATTTTGCTTTGATTAGTATTTTAATATTATAACATTACGAATGTATCAATTAAAAATAAGAATATTTGAAGAATTGTAAACAGTTTTAGGTAATATTAAATCAGGAAACTAGGAACATACAATTAGATAAGACTGTGTTTAATATTCTACTGAATAAGAATAAAAGAAACAATGAATGTTGATAACAATAGAAAGGTAAGGTCAATGTGTGAGACAGATAATAAAAATACAAAAAGATAATATATAGAGGATATTTGTTGGATTCGGTGGAATATCGATTTTATTTCACGAGTGATATTAAAAAACAATATTTTCACGAGTGGCGCAGTCACGAGTGAAAATATATATTTTCTATGATCTCGAGTGAAATTAAATCGATATTCCATCAAATCCAACAAATTTGCTTTTTATTTTATGCTTTTTTCACCGTTTATTTATATTGTAAATGAGTTTAACTGGATAATTTCGCTGGATTTCGTCGAAAAAATGACGTCATTTCACAGTCAAACAATAAAAAATATCGTTATTTTTCACTGTTTAAAACAGTGAAATACCAGTTTTATTTCACTGATATTTCTCTATAAACCACCGAAAGCATAAAAATAAACATATGTATTTATCATTATCGCGCCTACCGGAATAAACACTATGGCACGAGAAACAACTTTTTTTAACAATGTTTGAAGCAAATTTCACGAATACAAAGTCTTTGAAATTAATTCTTTCAAATATTCGATTTGGAAAATAGTATTCGAATATTCGGTGCGGGACCGAATATTCGGATATTCGTAAATTTGTTGACATCCCTAGTTTTTACTTATATATATGTATGGTCTTGTATATTTTGGAATAAGAATTTCATGTGTTTTGTCGCGAATAGCGCGAAGTTAAATTTAAGATTTATCTTCTTTGAATTTATGTTGAATGTGTACCTTATACGTACAGGCAGTCAACCGACTCCCCGTTACATAAGGTTCCACAGAGAATTTATTCTGTCAGTAAACGTGTTCAGCATAACAGAAAAGATCCTTACATTCGCTTGTTACACATGTTGTAATAAAGCTATATTGCAGTATTTTAATTGTGAATATTTATGTAAATAACAAGACTATTGAATATTTGCCATCATTGTGAAATACTGTTGCTTTAACACAGCATTTCAACAAAGCTCCTTCGACAATGAATTCAAGTTGTTTCTTCGAGAACATATAAAGCGTAGGGACATCATTATTTTTTCTCTTAGAGTGAAACGCGTGCGTCTTAATAGTAGAAAAAACACAACGTGATGACGATGGATCCAACACCAACAATATAAACAATAACGACCAAGCCAAGCTCGGTATGAGACTCTTCAGTCAGATCAGCAGCGCAATGTGAGCCCAAATACGCAGATTAGAAATGACGACCACTTGAGAATCAACATGGACAAAAAGACCAGCTACACTTCTTGACAATAACGATAACAATGCATTCGACATGAACAACACTTTTTATGGACCATGGGGAACGCCCCACGTAAAGGGAAGCAACAACTGCAATGTTCCATGAACAACACCTGTACTGTAGTTACAGGCGGACATTCGATCAACGTCATTGGACATATGATTTGATTCCACGTTTTGTGAATCGAAAATTACATAACATGTATTGTATTTCATAATTATGTGCCTACAACTTTACAAAACTTTACGAACAAGTAAGGAAATAGCCATTACGTTATTGTTGTATCGTCGATATATGTTGTTTGTTGAATAGTTACTTGTGTTAAGATGTGATAAAATATATAAAAACTAGACATCGGATTCATTTACTTGTCAATCGCGGACAAGGCCCAAAAGAGTCAGGCCGAGCGCCGTGTGTTTCTATTTTACAAACTAGAAAGTTACTGAATCTTATTTACCAAACCATTTTAATGGAATTGATTACTAGCAAAATAAAATTACACTGCAAACTTTATCAGTGTACTTGAAGTTGTGTATGAGATGCCATTCCACCGACTTATGTAACACTATATACCCCAAGTATGCTTAGTGTAACTAAGAAGAATTTACATCATGCATTTTGTTGTTTTTTTCCACATTTTAAAGGGAGTTTTATTATAACTTCCAAAACTGTATCCTGTACATTTCAAGACTTTACATTATATCTTCCAAAACTGAATATTTGATCTTCCAATACTGAAAACTTAAGAACGTCCTTGATTTATAAAGTTAAATTCTTTTATTTGATGTTAACAGTTATTGATATTTATGAACGGATGGCCTTTTACAATAATATTTATTCAGCCATTTCTTAAGTAAAAATTCAAGAGAAGGCGAGAGACTAATGACGTGATATTCATTTAGAGTCACCATAAACCATGAGCGAACTTTTCTAAATCCGAACTGTGCATCCGAAATAGTATTATTATTGCTGCAAAAAATATCAAAACATGTATAAACTGATGAAGTATACGTCTATTGAAGCAGCTTAAAAGTGTATTTCCTCTTTAACTTTTCATACCACATCAAAACAATCACCTTTCTTGTGCTATGGAATAATTACACCCTGCATAAATTGCTTTAAAGTATTCCAGAAATAAGAGGAAATTGAATATATATATAGCGGTCATTTGTAAGCCTTTAATATCAAATGCATTTAAAAATGTGCTCATTTAAATTACAATCGCTTTCACATGCTGTATTAAGTTGCAAGTATTTAACTGCTAAAAAGCGTAAAAAATCTCAAGAGTAAACGGCTCATCTATTGCTTGAAACGATAAAATTTACCGTTGGCCGTAACAAAAATTGTGTGATCAACAGAACTTTTCTGCTTTTGTATTTACGGAGTGTATACATTCATTATTCATGTAAGTGGAAAACATAAACGAACATTAATAAAGGTAATGCCGCTTTAATATCTTTTCCTTATTTGCTTCTATATATATTAATATAAATTATACACAATTCAGAAATGTTTTGATTTCTCTTTCCACAAACTTTTAATGGCATGTATTTTCTTACTATGCAACTTCTTTTATTCCTTATAACACGCGTTTTGTATTCTCTTTTACAGTAACATCGAGCGAGTGTATGCTTATCGAAATTAAACAAACGTAAGATTTGTAAAAAATCATGCTCGAGGGTCACTTCCTTAATTGTCAAACCATTCTGCATTTTTAACAGTGCTAAAGTAAGATTTATGAATAGTTTTACGGAGTTTTAATCGGTTATTTTTAGAAATGGACTCTTCGAATAATCCCTCTTGGCCACGGTGATCGATTGTCCTATGTGCATTAAGCAGTGCAGTACTTGTCCGTTGCAGTGGCTTATAGTTATAATTGAGCGAAAATCGGCCTTTAGCGAACGGTTTTTTGCTAGGACAAAAGTAATCATAGAGAAGAGCTAGACAAATAACACAGTTTTAATATTGGTATTCACACCGGCGACACTAACGAGCATAATTCTTCAATCCTTCAATTTTGGTTTGCAGGTGGGTAGAAAATACTGATATATTTTGAAAACTGTTTACATATGATAAATTACAAGAAATATCTCCTACCCGATTATGACGGGTCAATAATTCATCAAAGCTTGTCGAAGATATAAATAACGCTTTCAACCAACATGAGCGTATTAACGCGCTGACATTTGAGAAAAATGTACTAAACAGTTATGATGACAAAAACAATAGATCGGCGACTTGCGATATCGTGTTTGTAAAATAATAAAACGTTTATTTATAGTTCCTCTATTTGGACAATCAGTTTTAATAAAACTTTTATTAAACGCTGTTTCTTTTAGATGGCTCACGGACGAAATTGGTTACGCAATGACTCGGTGGATTTGTATTGATTTACTGAATATGGCAATGGTTCAGGTATATCACTATTAAAATAGACTTAAATGTAAGTGGTATGTGATCACTGTATTCATTAAATTTTAGTAAAGTTGTGTGTCAAATTGTATGAATTAAAGACAGTGTTATTATGTAAAATTTGCATTTACTGTCTCTTTGGTTTTTTTCTTTTATCAACGTCAAATGTCACTCAACAAATAATCTATCTTTGATCAGCCGTCATGTTTTTGAAAGTGGGGCAAGAAGTATCGTAAATTCTACCGTAAAAAACGACAACAAATGGATTTAACTGAATCGATAAATTTCATACCATGAGCACTTAAGGTATCATAAATTGTAGCCGTTACATACATTTATCTGTTTCGTAATCCATGTCAACGATGAATATTCATATGGCAATTGAAATATGTAAAAATAATAAAACGATTTTGCAATTACCTACTCACCAAAATAGGAAATATCCTTGGTATTTATAGACATTTTAATTATTTTCTAAAACTTTACAAAATCAGCGTTAAAAATTCAAAATATAATGCGTTTGCACATCCAATCGTACACCTTTCCGAAAAAAATATATGCCAAACTTACCATTTAAGTTATATTAACGGATGTGTAATTATAACAAAAAATAACACGAATAGATTCTTAATTTTCTCCGTCTATTTGTGTGACCTTTTCCAGAAATGAAAACAAAGTACGCACGCATGGGATAACTTGCATTAACACTAAACTGCCATTTATTTGACAAGAAATACTGCGCTTTTCCATGCAGTTTGTGCAAAAAGAGATTTGTCATCTAATGCTAAAACATGTGTACTACAACTTAAAGATTCTGAATCAATGCCCCGTTCAACCCTCGCTGAATAGCTCTGCTGTTACACGAGACGTTAGACCAATGTGCGGTATATTCGGTGCTTCACATCGGATACTCAAAGACCTAGGGGCGTTTCAAAAACGTGGCGTGTAATGTATCTCTCATTGTCCCCCTTATCCTTACTAAAGCGTAATATGGGGCGATGGTCATATTGACAATTTCCGTTGTACTCGATGCAAATCTACTAAATACGTACATAAATATATTTTTGTAAACCGATTAAAACTTTAATTGTGTAATCTCATGAATTGTTGTAGCACAACATCAATATGAGATGAAGACATACATACAATGCTAACTACAGAGTCAAGTATATGTACGCTTTAAAAAGCATAATGTTACACATATATTTAAACAGCGGGTAAAACACAATATATGTCGGTTCAAGCAGTTAATATTGCTTATAGCCACTTTATAAAAAATGGTGAAAATAGGTTGCACTGTCCGTAAAAAGTATGTGAAATTCATCTCGCACTTTTAACATGTAGGACTAAATGATGATTTTACGGAGACAAATCAACTTAACGTCATGTTGGTTAAAACAAATAAACAGGAGGTTAGGTTTGGATAAATCGTATGTAATTATCTGTGTTCGTATTGTATTCAGAAAGTAAGGCTCTATCTCATGCAATCGTTTATTATCGAAGTGTTAAAAGGATTCGATCCCCATGGCGTAATGGTTATGGTGTCCGCCTAGCGATCGGAAGATCGTGGGTTCTAATGTGTGTGTGTGTGGGGGGGGGGGGGTCTTTAGATTTCTTGCAAAGACACCACGTACTGGTTCTACCCTGGACCCAAGACTCCTTGTAAAGTCAAAGTTTTGAAAATTCAAAGTGCGCCGATGCTCTAGTGTAGTCCTGTACTTAATTGCAAAGAAGACAAATGTAGGGTTAATTGTGCGTAATCGTTTGCTATCATAATGAATAAAGGAATGTAAAGTTTATCGTGCCCTATTTCCTCTTATATCATAGTTTAAAAAGATGGTATGGTGTATCGTAGTGTAACACGATGGTAGGGTTTATAGCGTGCAATCGTCTGCTATCAGATTGTATATAGGAAGGTGGAATTCCTTGTGCGTTATTTTGTCTGCTATCGTAGTGTAAACGGTATGGTATATTTATTGACTTTAATAGTGTATACAAAAAGATTGGTATAACCATATGCGATTGTCCGCTCTCGTTTTAAAGTGCATTAAAAAAAAAATAAGAGATAAAAAGTACACACATTGTTTTCATATCTTTTAATTTTATATACTGCGTCAACTTCACATTTAAGAAGAGTTTTTGTCGTCGCTTAAGATGACCCTGAAAATTAACAATGTAAAGAAAATTGTAATTCAGGCTTAGAATATACACCTTAATAGTCAAAAGGTCTCCTCGAAAATAATTCCGAAAAATTCAACAACAACAGAATAAATATTCATGGGTCATGGTCCTTGATAACCATCGGTAACAGTAAATAATGCAGCAACAGAATTGAGTACACATATCGAATGACTGACCATTACACCTGCGCTGCTTCTTAATTAGTACTTTTCAAATGGTCCAACTATATTTGGGCAGTTTACAATGACCGAATAACGGTGTTTCTCAAGCTTTCACGGCGATGTCCCAATATAACCCATATGTGGAACATTACTAAACAAAATTATACCTTCTTGGAGATGTAAACATTATAACTAAATAGTAGATACACGCACAATCTATTAAGATTGAAACTGAAAAATGTAACGTGTATGTTTGATTAGAAACAAGCAGCAATAATTTACATAAGCGAATAACTTTAACTTGATTGCAGGGATAATAATACTTTAATGGGCAGAATAGATTACAGAGACAATATTTTAGTTGATTGCCGCCGTATACTTTCATGAAAAGACGGAGATTGTCTTCTAGTTATTTGTTGCGAAACTAAAACTGGCATGACCACGATTAATTAGATGTCATAGAGACAGTATGTAAGTTGATTGCCGCGATACGCATAATTTTATGTCTTTTAGTTATTTGCTGTCGTCTATAATTAAATCTTACCAAAATTCATATTTACAGCTGTATAAGTGTTTTACAGAGGTCCTTTGCTAGTAAAAGTTTGAGTAAGTAATGCCTACAGAGGCACAAATGATTCCAGATGTCGTGTGTTGGTAAAAAGTCGGAAAACTAATACTAACATTGTCAGGATTCTTTACAGAGTTCGTCTTCCATTGAACGGCTGCGACACTTATACTTAACGGTCAGTATTGTTGGCATATTTTGTGTACTAGTGAAATCCTTACATGAACATGGTTGATAGCGGATTTCGTGTACTAGTGAAATACTTACATAGGCATGGTTACATCGGACTTCGTGTAATAGAGCATGCTGCGAAACTTACACATAATGGTTTACATATTTCGTCTACTGGTTGATTGCCGTCTGGAAACTTATACTTTAATGCATAGGAAAGCCGTTATTACAGAGTTCGTCTACTAGTTGATTGATTCAAACTATTTATTTACTGGGAAACGATTGGTTACAGAGGTCTTCTTTGCAGCATGCCCTCGTACATGGATTGCCTGAAATAGATCAGTGCTACGATCAATATCAGCAAATGCATGATTACGTTCTTGTGTTAAGTGTTAACAAAGAATATTTGTGTAAGTGAAAATACCCATGATTTCTCCACAACTTATCCAAACGTATTTCGCTATAGATCGGCGTGATCATAGCCTAGGCGAACTTCAACACGCGCGCTGCTGACGTCATACAACGGAAATGATGACCGACATGTTAAATGAGGAAATCAAATTATCTTGAAATTGGGGCCGATGTATGCTGCTGTGATAGTCTTAAGCGTATATTACACATGTTGAACGAGTTTTACATTGCATGAATTACTATGAAACGCCATAAACTTCGAATACTAACGGAAGAACGGTTGTTCACATGTATCACTAAAAACTCGGATGATAAGCCGATGTAGCCATCAAAAGCACAAAAAAGTGTCAATGCTTAAGCATTAGATGTGCTTGTATAGTAAATAATCACACATTCTGAATTTAAAATGCACTAGAAAATACCTCAAATTTGTCCTACCTTTCAATTTAACTTTTTGAACAATATCGGGACGTTTAATCAACAAAGACTTGCTCTAACACCGGCGTCTCTATACGTATTTTCTTATTGTATCGTAAGAGACCATTAATTGATTTCAAATCATTTAAATCATTTAAATAAATAAAAATGGCATTTAAAAAAGTATATATTAAACCGGTCAATTTGTGACTCTATAACAGCCCCGATATTTCAAGTATTGTAGTGGCTGGGTTAATATTTAGCCTTTTCCCTGCTCCGAAATGTATTAATCTCTTAATAATAAACGCGTATTCATATTTATGTGCTTTTAATGTGCTTATACCTTGAAATGTTTCCCTAAACGAGAATACATTCTTTGATGATGATATATCACAACAAAACATCCTCCACCTACTGGGTATTTGTTACACTAACTTATACTCCATAAAAACACAAATCAAAAGGCAATGTACAAAAAGGGTTACAAACATTTTAAATCACATTGTATACTGAATAAAGTTTTTCGCTTGTAATAAATGTGTGATGTTGTGTATACAAAAATCGAAGCATTAACAATAAATAAAAAGTTGTATTCTTTGTTCATGCATTCTAACCACATGTGTATATTTAAAACAAAACAAAAATGTGCTTAACATACGCCATTAAATGAGATTGTGTGGCTTGCGTTGAATTGCAAGTCTTTGAAACAGACGAAAGATATAAACATTTCAACAACCCACATGTGCAATTCTTTATAAAAGTATCAAATTTATCGAGTAAGAACTTTTTTTTTTCATAGCGTATACATTTTCGTTCCAAGATAAAAATATCGTTATAAAAATATATTTATACATTTGTTTTATTTAACGTGTCATTGAGGAAATCTAAATTGTATCCATACGGAAACACATGTTTATTTACTCGTTTAGGAACACACCGTGTTCTCCAGTACGCCTGGTGGCCAGCTGCTGATGACAGATCTTCTATTTCAAACATCTATAACACACCAATACGTGTCAAATAGACGAAACGTCATATGATTACACAAAATGCTCGCAGCCATCAACTCCTTTAGTTTGACTAAAATACTGCATTCACACCTTAAATTACTTCACATCTGGAAGTATATTTGGTGCATTTTTTCTTGTTTCTTGAAAATAAATAGAAAATTGCGAATGGATAATTACTTAACAGAAAGATAAAAACATGAACTTAACGATTTTTACAACCGGTTATCCTCACATGTGCTTTGATATTGTGACAACGAATTGAGAAGTGCTATCTTTCAGAATTATAATAACATAACACATACGTGTAAATGGGGGCAGTGC
>NC_068356.1:62403929-62481096 GCF_020536995.1 Dreissena polymorpha
CGTGGAGCAGAGAGTTTGCATTATTCTGTGATCGAACACCTTTTTTATATTGGGAAATAGCTTTACAAAAATATTTGCCGACCTATCTTAGTATACGATTGTTTAGCGATTTAAAGGAAACAATGAACTTATTGACATAATAAGTATACGAATATATTTTTTTTCAAGACATCGCCTGCTTGGCCGTTGTATTAAAAACACTTTGTTTTATTTATAGATCATACTGCAAAATTTAGCTTTCATAGCGAAGTCAATCCCAATCGGAAAATAGAAATGTGTTTCCTAACTTTCGCCATGCATACAATTCGAAAAACAAAATGACACTGGTGTGAAAAAATTTATATTATCCGCAAGTATCATATCGTATGGACCAATTTAATAATGATTGCATTTGTTAAACAGCAACAACACAATATAAACACTGGCGTGACCGTCGTGCAAATGTTGATGCAACGAACGCTGACTTGTACCTTACAATCAGCTCAGAATCACTCAAAGTATTGTCCAAAATGAATAAAAGTAAACAAAAAATCATAACGATTGAAATTACATCGCAAACATGAGATAATCACTCAATTTACAGCCCGTTATTTAGATTTCTTACCGCACCTGCAAGTATATAGATCAATACAGACTACTGGTAGTGAACTTGTATTTTGAAAAAGCAAATACTTCCGATGAATGTCCTACTTTGTGAATGGTTATCCATTCGGTCAATCAAGATGTGTTGATTTAATATTGAGGCAAAGAAAACAGTGATACAGGATTGCTTACTTTTTATGTATCATTCACCTGACATACGTTTATTCGAACATTCAATTACTAGATAAATATATATGTTTTCGTTTTGGCATTGAGTAAGGTAGATAAATGAAGTTAATATTCCTATTCAAATATTTAAATGGTGTCAATTAAAACGTGAAAAATTTACACGATCCAAATTAAGAATGAATAGTTTAAACCTTTCAGGCGCTTAATGGTCGGTCAAAAGCAAGCATGTAACACATCGCATGAAATCATAGTTTGCAGCAGCTTATTTAGTTTTTTAAAATATGAAATATCAAAACATAAAAATAATCTTACATAGTATTATTGGTTAATAAAACAAGCCATAACTACTCACTGCCCATAGTTGTGTTGACGCTGATATGACACTGGGTGGTCGAAGTCACGGGGCCATTCGTAGGCGCAAGCGTGGAAGACTGAGTTGGAACGTCCGTCGTGGTAAATGTCGTTGACATAAGCGTGAGACCATTCGTTGACACTAGCGCAAGACCATTCGTTGACACAAGCGTGGGACCATTTGTTGACACACGCGTGGGACCATTTGTTGACATAAGCGTGAGACCGTCCGTTGACACAACCGCAGGTCCATTCGTGGATACAACCGCAGAACCATTCGTTGACACAAGGCTGGTACAATTTGTTGACACAAGCTTGGGACCATTTGTTGACGCCAGTGTGGTTATATTAGTTGGCTGGGGCGTCGTGGTATTTGACAATGAATGATTAGAATGAGTTGTGGTTTCTATGCGATCTGCGCATACATTGAACCTAATACAAACGCATTTTTATATTGCACGTCCAGTAAATATCTTATTTTTTATATAAAAAAAATGTCTGGTATACAAATTCAACTAGTTATTCGGTACGAAGTACTTATCAAATTATTTATAATGCCATAATCAACAGCGAATTTAGCGTTTTCTTAGGAGACGACTAAATAAAGTTTGTAAAGAATCGCAATTGTTCACCTATGTTACCATACCACATCTAGCGTTTAAATATGGCTATTGCTATAAGCAACATTGATTTTTTATTATGAGTTAACTTTATTTTACTTTAAATATACAGAGCACAAAATAGTTCTACAGCTTAAGTCCTCTGACGACTGAAATATGTCACCATTGAAGAAATATACGGCGATACGTTCGACTTGAACCATAAAGCAAAACTCAGACTGCTGTAGTATTAAATAGAGCAAACGACGAAAGCCCAGAAAACATTACAAGAATGAACGCCTTGGAACGGTAAACTGTGATGGCTAGCTATGGTTCTATATAATACAAAATAGTATTCCTATGACAATGGTGCGATACAACATAACTACAATTAGATAAACGTGTTAATAGCATTCTGGACTGTATGGTACAATAAGATGAAATAACAATACAATATACGTGACATTAACATTCATACCCTAATGATGACAAACAAAACACTAACATCTGCATATTAATGATATTATGGTAATTAAGGTCGCAATGGTACAATGCCAACCAGTACAATGTGCTTCTTTAATCACATTAGGGTCGCAATTATAATCTACAACGCAATACAACATATGTGCTTATTACTTTTTGGGTACAATTCTAGCATAAGGCGTCCATTACCGCCCGAGAAGAAAAAGATGCCCACCGGTGTCGTTCGGGCTAGCCCAACACCTACGATCGATTGCTTCCATTAACATGTTACATTATCATGTAACATTTGGTTTGAGTGATGTCACGAATTCAATTAACAGTTTATTATGTAGCAAAGATATTTATGTGTTTTGCGTCTGGTTCGTCACACGCCGGATTTTTTTAGACATACTGCGTTGAAAAAAACTATTATTTGAGCTTGCATGCCCTATGTGTGTTTTATTATTTCTTACAACGTAACAGTTCTGTGTGGTTTTGCTTAGAGGTGTAAACACTTTATATTATGACAAGTTTTCAGATTGTCTGATATGGTGCAACAATTTTGACGTTGAACTATGTTTAAAGGCCATGAAACTAGTCCAGACGTTTTCCTTCGATCAGGGTATACAGAAGTTTCTTTTTCTCGAGGCGAAAACGCGATACGTAATTTACGTTCTGCTAGATCGCAATTACAGAGACTAAGACTAAACAATAAATAAGACTGATTATCATTAATAAGCGACATCGTCGCGTCAATAAAACAATAGAGAACGAACGAAACGCCGCTCTGTTTTACGATTGTATGCAAACGCCTTTAACCGCGATGATCATTTATTCGTCGCCGAGCGACCGATCAAGTTAGAACAGCATTCTGGAATAAATACCAGTTATCCTCATATTAGATGGATTGGTTCGCAAAAACTATCAATGTTATTGGTAAGCACGATTACTATGGTGATGCTGTGGTGCTTCTTCTAATGTTAATGAAGAATTAAAGAGGGGGGGGGGGGTGAGGATGTGCCTGTTAAGAAGACGAACATCACTTAGAAAAAAAATCGGTAAGCTAAAATATTATACCTGCACTACTGGTTTGATAAATTATTTTAAGAAACGTATTTACTGTTGCAGTGTTGCCCAGTATATCCAGCCTCACATGCGCGCTTGAAAAAGGGGCTTAAATATTCGGGTTGGCAGGTTCCGTGGTTGTTGCATACATGTGGCTGCTGAGCGAAAATGTTGTTGGCTTAAATTATGCATAGAATAACGCTGTTAATAAAACATTTGAAGGCATAATCGGTTCCATAACGGTTTCGACGCATCACTTTCTAATAGAAATACAGTTACTCAAACCTTTACATAAACAAGGTTGTTAATGCAAACATATCTCGTCATTTTGTTCCGTCATTTTGAGTTTTTGGAAAGGCTTATTATTTATTGATTTTACTAATCGATTTTACAAAATGATTGTGTATATATAAAACTAGGGATGTCAACGAATATCCGAATATCCGAATATTCGGTCACGGACAGGTCATCATACAGTTCAACTCCATGTACATTATCAAAAGAGGTGGTTGATTCAAGCATGTTGTGTCAAAGTAATAGTCAACAAAATATGTTTCAAACTTACTTTGACAATGGTCTCCAGTTATACCAACGGGGCAGTTACATTTATAGAAAGGTGAAATAGAGGCGTGCACACATGTGCCACCGTGCGCACATGGATTGTGGTTGCAAAGATGTCCTGCAATACAATAAAATAACCTTAGTAATAACATCATTACCACAATGGCACTCTGAAATAAAGTCTGCTTATGACTTTCCATTGGCATTGCTGTATTGGAACATCCGGATATATAAATTAATGTATTCTTAATGCTTTGAGAGCCTAGGGCGGCTGCTGAGCATATATTGTTCTCGGTAATAATCACTAGTTTCCGGATTAATCAAATACAGCAAAATCCTGAATTTACAATAGGAGGGATACTTTGCAATCGTTAGTCAAAAATAATTAAACATTATGAAACGTATGTAAAAACGTTTAAAAAATACATGTTTTTTGTGATATCTGTATTGTCTTACATACTATAGCAATGGTCCCCGATAAACCCCTCTGAGCAGTTACATCGCTAAAAAGGACGGTCTGATGTTGGATCACACGTCCAACCATGAATACAAGGATTGTTGTCGCAAATGTGTACTGGAAATATATTTATTAATTAAATAATGTGCAATGTAGACCTTTATGTTTAAATATACGAAAATACATGCCTTGCGCATTGATTTAATTTTATGTTGTTTATGTATTATGGAAACATTAATAGTATAGGTAACATAAATGCGTGAGCTTGAAAGTATTTGTAACTGATGTAATTTTACCATGTTTGGTAATAATAAGACATACTTCGGTGAAATTATAGGTTACATGTCTAAATGTGCTCAAAAGCATTATTTATTGATTGAGATACACTATTTACAGGTATAATTAGACGTGTGTTAGAGAAAGCAATTACGTCTTTATATGAATGGATGTGCTCAATCGTTTTTAATTATTAACTTAGACGATGTTTCGTTATATAAAACATTTGCTGGTGATAGGTTGTGGGCAGTTATTCCTAAAGTGAATGTAAGAGCTCAAAAGAATTATTAAGTGATACGATTATAAATATAAATAACTTTTGGGTCAAATAATATGTTACGGGCTTTAAAGTCTATAAATGGGTGTGATCTAAAATATTATTTATTGATTTAGTGTCACTATTTTCAGTTGTAATAAGATCATTTTAGGTTAAATTATAAGCGACGGGCAGTTGTGTCAGTAAAAGAAGATAAAATGATTATCTCGAAACCATTATTTATTGAAATGTTCATACATTTGCTATGTATAGCTAGGTTTTAATTTGCGAAATATTAGGTTACGGGAATAACCCAAAGCAACCATCCAATTTCAAGTGTCACAGCTTTTCGTGTCTGCTATGTTATCAATATTTTCTGGAATTGTTAAACTTTAATTTCAAATAATTATTCCACATGGGCAGCTAAAGTCAAACTCACAGTTTTCTCGATCACTGGTTATTGTGCCGATTGAAGGTCTAATGTGATTGATTTATGTTTTCACTATGTTACTTAATAATGTATAAATACTATTTTATATACCGTTTTATTAAGACCGATCTTACATCGGTAAACTGAGTTTTAGGTAAAAGTCTCAACAAATTATTCCCGTTGAATGATTGGTCAAGATAATCTAAATCGATCTCGATTCAGCAAGCACATTTTGTAATGACAAGGCGTCTCGATGTGATTGCAAGGCATAACATAACTATAAGTTCAAATAAACCGGCGCTGCAAATGGCGAAATTCTAAAGCTACTTAATTAATAATTGGTTGTTATTCCATCAAGTTGGCTGATATTTTAGGATAAAATATTGTCGATATGCGGTCAAATAAACCGGCGCTGCAAATGGCGAAATTATAAAGCTACTTTTATTAATAATTGGTTGTTATTCCATCAAGTTGGCTGATATTTTAGGATAAAATATTGTCGAAATGCGGTCAATAATGTATCCCTCTTATTTAAAATTTAAATCAACCAATTGGCCTCTGTTAATGGCACAATGTACTTACTGTTACAGTCGTGCTGTGTAAAGCCTGGCTTGCAATAGCATTTGTAGAACGGCTCTTGATGAAGCGCCAAGCATGTTGAGTCATTTTTGCAAGGAGAGGAATCACAGTGAGTTGCTAATAGACAAAAATAAAATGAAACCCATTCTTGTAATGCATTTAAGTTTTATTTGCAGTTTGATAAATGTAAACAAATTAAACATAATATTATCCAGGTCATATGTGTGCTTAGTATAATCTTAGAAAAATAATGCAGGACATGTCGCTGTGATCGACGCAAGTCTTATGTTGGGTTTCTGTACGCTGAGCAACAGTAATATACTTTATCTTTTTAAGGCATGATTTACTATGAAAACTAAAAATTAATATCCAACTAAGGCAGGCCTTTCAACAAACAGAAACTGAAAATACATTCGGTCCTTTTTCATGAAGTATTAAAAAACAACATCAATTGGTTTTAAAGGATCATTGGTTCCAAAAGTAACTTTAACATTAGAGGGCACGCTCATGTGAAGGATGTATCACTGTCTCACTGATGAGAATTTAATCCGAATGTTGTATACATATTTGTTGTTTTTTTAATATTAAAACTTATATTGGAAACTTGACATTGAACAAGTGAATAAAGATGGCTGCAACCACTTTTTGGTGTCAGAATTTTATTATTCCAAGTATCATGTGCGTATGCAATTGATGTTTTATATTTGGATTGATATGTTAACTCGTGCGTCGATTTTGAAATATTGTTTCAACGTACAATCTCGAGAAATATGTTATTCTATATATCCCTACAGTTTGACTTAGTAATAGCTTTTATTGCAGATATTTAGAAAATTGAGAATATTAATATACATAGCAAAAATACAAAAACTGCTGTATAAGCTGTCCGGTTAGCTTAGTTGCTGTTACATTTGCTTTTTACTTAGGCGACACGGGTTCAGTACCCGATTTCGGTTAATGTGTTTTTGGTGGTTTGGTTAGTTTCGGTCTCTTTTATAAATCCGATTTACCCCAGGGCACAAGACCACAACAAACATATGATTCAGTGAATGGGACATATCTGGCAATTGTATGTATAACTCAAATTTGACCTTCCGTTGGTGAGTATAGCACCGTAACTAGGTAAGAGTATTAGGACAAACTTCGGATCCTCACATTAGGCATCCGCGGGCTTTCAATTACATAAATGTTTATTTAATTTTATTTCTCGCAGATCTTTATGTTTATCTGAATAGAGCACGTGCGTCCGACCCACTGTACTGTTTTAAAAGATACCATTTATACATGGGTGGATATTTTTGCTTTTGAATTAAATTAAATGAATTGTATGCAAAAAAAAATGGTCCGATTATTGGATACGGGAAGTGGTTGTCTATAACTGCAAGCGTTTTATGGAACTATTACTTGTGCATTAATCATATTATTTCCTGTAATTAATATACGCTTATTGGGCCAAGAGAAGAACAAGGGCACTTTTTCACAACTACTGTCTTGGTGTACTCAACTATTGTACGCTTATTAAATGATCTGAGTGTATTATTTTAATTTCAACCTTTGTTGTTATACCCGGTTTGGAAAGTTTGTTTAATGTGTAAACAAAGTCTTACTTACTTTCACAATCATCTCCAGTTATTCCAGCAGGGCAGTTACATTTATAAAAAGGAGAAGTAGAGGCGTGTACACATGTGCCGCCATTCAAACATGGCTTATGGCTGCAAGGATATGCTGCAACGCAATAAAATGAATATGCAAATTACTCTCCATTCGCAATGGTTTGTGTCAAGGTACTACATTCAACGCGATAGTGATACTATGGTCGCATTTTAAATCCGAAACATGATTTAAACTAAAGATGCGTATACAATTCGGGAGTAATAGTGAGTCGCAAAACAATACACACTACACTTGCCGTTACAAGAATAGAACGGAAAAGTGTTGATTTAGAGGTCACCGGGTCATAGGCTAAGATCACCTGTACGTATATCATGAATTGTTTTCCACACGATATCTAGAGCTCGCGTTTACATCGGATCATCTAAAATGGTATGCTTGTTCTTTTGCACAAATGAAAGACGATTATTTTAAGTAACAAAGTGAAAAGGCCGAATTCGCAAGGGTTCACAAAATAAAATCATTGTTTGCAGAACAACAAGAGAACGTTTTCACCCAAGATCATTGTAATTTGTTTTATGATCACTCGGGAGAAACGATATACGGTATACATTTTAACTCTTGACAGTTCAAAGCTCAAGGTCACGGTTAAATGCAATAATAAGCAAATTATTTTCAAACTTTCACATGGCTGCATGTCTGTGATATATTTTTTATTTAAACAAAAGTTTTTTTTCCACGTTCGGCTCTAGACAACACACAGTTCAAGTGCAGTATTTGATAGGATGCACATAGATAAGTAAAACTAAGCAATAGTTGCAATACATCTGCACAGTTAGCTTACAGAAAGCAACGTATTATGTCGTTTTGATTTCGTAGATGCATGGCAGGATAAACTTTGTTAACCAAACATTGCATATGAAGACTTAATGGGGCTGAGTTTAAAATGAGTATTGGGACATCTTTCAAACTTGATGTTGTTGTTTGTAAACATCATACGAAAAATAGTCGGATTTGCTTACACACACATCAGCTGTTTTAGTTTAATATCAGATATTTGACTATAAGTTTCTAAGCGAAAATTGTCATCAAATCTTTGATATGGCATGGAGAAGTTTATATTGTGTCAAATGCGTTTATGTTCTTCATTCTTTCTTTAATAACGGACAGTCACACATTGTAAAAATCTATTCATGAACGCATTTTTTGTTCTACATTTTCTATTAAGTAAAATTGTATGCATCGTTTTCTAAAAAAGTCCGATTGTAAAAGTGTGCGCTTTCCATTTGTGCTATCGGCTGTCGTAAGAGTTAAGAAGTAATTGGTTTCGTTAATGACCTTGTCACTTTTCTACAAATATGTCCTTAATGTATAAGCCATGTTCCCCCTTCGAATTATGGGATTCACACTCATATACAGAAATAGTGCAGGTCAGAATATGAGTGTCAGTCCGTGGTAAATAGGCCGACATTCAGAATCAGTTGAAACTACGTGTCAATTTTGAAATCTTGTCAAAGTGCGTAATGCCCTCTATATAATATTATGTCAACAATTAAGTTCCTCCTGAAGTATATTCATTTCACATAACATAGATTAAACACTTGGTAAATCACTTAATGAATCCACAACTTCACAAACACAATATCCTCAGCATTACAACACTTGAATTCTTAAGCTTCATTGTCTAGCCCTGATAAATGCGTATCTACCCTGGTAGACGTAGAATGTCCCATCTTATAGCAAAGGCTGAGTCACAATGTGATGACGTAGAATCGCCATCTTTCATCCATTGACTATGACACGTGTATGCTTGCAAGAACCTATTGCACAGGATCGACGCAAAGGACGGCTTTGTTTTATTATGTTTTCTGTGCACCTTGTTAGTTGGATTATTCAGGTCTAATGTTATGGTTTCCGAGTATTATCATGGCAATTGACGCCACAGAAGCCTCAAAATTTGGCAAACATTGCAAACATCCATGTGACACCACTATGATTTTGACATGATTTCGAACACATGGATTGTGTGCGTCTTCATAGTCTTGAAAATCAACATCTAAAATAAGGAAAGGGTTTACTTACGATTCAATAGAAAGACACATACTCGTTTACAGTCAACAATTTATACATATGACATTGTATAAGTAATTCACGTAAACATTTTTGATTCAACCAAATCCCTTTTTATTGAAATGATCCGGCGTTTGATTCTATGGATGCTTATTGATACTTCCTACTAAACATCCCTACTATTAAATAAGAGTGGGCATTGTGTTATGTATATTTTCAAAGCGGATCTCTAGGTTTTAAATTATTAATATATTTGCTTCCTGTATTGAATATGAAATTTGGCTTGTTCATGTACGCTCGACTTGAAGACTTGAAGACAATAGGATATTTTCCCGATTAGTGATTAATAATTCTTAATATTTATGTTTTGCTAGCGTTAGAACAGCGTTTTTGAGTGAGCTTGGGCTACGTCTTTGACAAAAGCAATGCTTTCATACTCATGCTGTGTGGAAGATGTACTGCTTTTCTTTTTCTTACCGCAAATACATGTATGGTTGAGACAAAGTGTCGTTCCATGTGTGTGTGTACATTGGTTGAGATTGCAGTCTTCCATTTGGTTGCATGCATCTGCCCAGGCGACACCTGTTAATGAGAAATGCAGTTGGGTGAAAGTAAAAAAAATCACATCGAATGTTTAATTTTTAAAGCACTGATGAAAGACTTCTTATATTTATTTATCACATGCAATACCCTGTTTCCCATTACATATAGTTTTATCTTACACCTGTTTAATATACTTTTTAAGCGTTTTCATTGGCTTAGTTTTCATTTATTGACCAATCATATCATACTATATTTTATTAAACTCGTCCACGAAATTCATGAACTCGTTTAATAAAATATGGTATGATATGACAGCTCGTGCCAGATCCTATATTTATTTAATGCTGCGGCAGTCTGAAACTTGTTTACAAAATTTTAATGGTGTAATGTAACCTTATTATAACAATTACATAAGTAAAGCATATCCATATTGTAAACTTTCGTATAAACTTCCAATACTTTATCGATGTAGGCGTTTCATAGATTTTCAGTTGCTTTGCCTCAGCGAATTTCACAGTTTGTATGTTCTGTTTTGGTTCCAACTTACGACTTAATGTTTCTTTGTACTAAGGTTCTTATAACTCTTGAAACGGGATAATAAATAAACAAAGACGTTCCTTTCAAGTAAACATGTGTTATTATAATATATATAAATATATATATATATATATATATATATATATATATATATATATATATATATATATATATATATATATTATAATATATTATTATTATTAGATATACTATCTTCAGTTTATCTACAAATATCAAAAATAAATGCCTATTTGATCGCATAGTGGTAATCACGTCTTTTATAAATAACATTTATTTTCACAAGTCCAGTTTTTTAAATATATTTATAAAGTCTATTCTTCTATATATCAGTTATCGTTCACAAGTCCAGTATAAAATATTCAGTAATATATTAATAAAAGAACAAAACAAAACGTTTTACGAAAATCGAAACAGTAAATCCAAATTTTGAATGCGCTCCCTTGACGCTACTTGTGATATCTGGCAGTCTCCTCGAAAGACTGGCGCGCTGGGTACACTATCGTTCGGGTATTATACCGATTGACCACCTTCATGAAAACGTGACTATTGTACAGCTGGTTTTACAAAACTTTCAATCATCTTATCAAATTTGTCTTATTTCGCCTCCAAACCCTGCTTTCCAGGCAGTTCGGGAAATATAAATATTGTAATTAAATACTTTTACCGGTAGATAACCAAATGCTAGATGCATTTTTATATTTACGATAGGTCGCGCGGGCTTAAAGTTCACATTGAATTTACGTAAATGGTTTCCAAAATTGAGTTCAGCTAACCTGTATACTTTGTCAGTTCTCTAGTTCATGCTGCGTAGAAAAAGTGTAACATACACCCCTTTCCAACCAAAAAAAAATTAGACCCTGTAATATTTTTTTGCTATGTAAATGTATTGAACTTGGACGTTTAAACCTATTTTCAATAGTGTGCGTCAAGAGAGAGGAAGCGTCAAGAGTGCGCAATATACAACCATCACCACAAAAGGAAAAACATATATATTCGCACTAAATATGTCCGTTCTACTATAAAACAGCATTAAAATAATGTCTAGGAACACTACTATTTCATAACACACTACATAAGAGTCACATATGCTAGACAGTCTTGTATGATTGGTGTAATGTAATTCATCCCGACGTTGAAGCAATACGTGTTGTAGTGATGTCGGCCTCAGTCCTTGTTGTCGATGTCCTACGGTAAATGCATTTCTCACTTCGTAGTGCCCGTGTCTCATTAGGTTTCCTCAAGAATATAAAAAGACACATAGCATATATTTAATGAAGATTATACTTTTGATTCGTCAATATTGAGATACAAAGCAATATAATGCAACGGTCTCTTATTAGACTTAGTTAATGGCTATACCATCTCGGTGAGAATCTCCTCCTCAGGAGCGGAAGCAACAGCTTTCGCCATCAAGCCCCCACCAGGTTCTCCCCCGGTTTCTGACTACCATTTAAACAACCTTTAAGCGTTTCCTAACACACTCTACATTTAACATCTATCACATATATAAATAAGTATAGCCGCTGTGCATAATGTGGGTACTACAACTGATAATACAATGACCATAATATTTATACGTGCCTTTGACCGATATTCTTGTTCAACTTGAATTTCATTTATTAGGGAATACATAGGAATATAGTCAAGAGTTGATAACGATCGAGGTATATCTATTGGATCATAAGTAATAAGCTTCTCTTTAAAAGCATGCCAAATAAATATTGCAGATATGTTCAGTGTCTTTTTCATAATATTTACAAAATCATTTATGACAGTGACATTGATGTCATATTCACATGTAGCAGGAAGTGTAATAACATCTTCTGTGGCACAGCACCCAGCAGAAATTGAAGCAATAAATTGTAGTGTGACCTGCTTCCAACTAGTCTCTAGATTCGCTTCTCGTTTACATGTAATAGATAACCTTAATGGTTTTAATGTTATGATAACCCATACACCATCTGAGATATGTTCTGCCCTGGATAATTGAGCATTTATATACACGACCTCTTTACAACTTGAAATATTTGTCTCAAGATCATTTATAAACAAGTGAATAACACAATTGGTTGAGAGACCTACATAAAAACAATGGTTTAGAGAAGCGACAAAATGGAGCTTTGGAGCAACCAATTAAATCATCGTTCTCTAACAGAGCATAGCGATTACATTGAGAATTAACAGCTATACATTCGAACAGTATGTAAAAACATGCTGTAGCGGAACTTAATCTTAAGGGTCTGTGGGTCACGTTACTGTGCGCTATCAGAATTGTAATTAATCGATAAATTCTATATTGTTCGTATTGCTCATTGATAGGTATCTTTACTACCATAATTATTGTGTTGTGTTCAACCACCCCTATTTACGGTAAATGTTTGTAATAATTCACGATATCCATTTCGTAATCAAATGATAATGTATATAGCGGCGGTAATTTCGCGGAAATAGTATGAAGTATTGTCTTTATTTGTGACGGGGAAATTAGATTAGGAGAAAGATTTCCTAAACTCAAAGCAGCAAGTTGATTATCCAAGTGTTCATACAATAAAGTTGCCCTTTCAAGAAGGTATCTGATCTCCTGTATCAATAAATCTAAGTGAAAATATGTAACCATCAAATTGTTTGTCTCAATTAGCTGATCATTGACTTAAGTGGTTATATTGTTTAAATTTAATCTTACATCGATCTTTGATAGGGCTCGGAGTAAATCATTAAATGAATTTCTATTTTCGTCTACCGCTGTCCTAGTTGTATTAAGTACAGTTAAAGTTTGTTAACTGACGTGCATCATGCTTAGTTGTCTTTGATGTAGTGTTTCTAAAACTGACTTTATTTTAGTTACATCACTGCCTCTAGCAGTTCCAAATATAGTTCTGAGAATTTCACCTCAAAAATCAAAAAGTCCCCTTTTTTGACGGATGAATTTGTTATTGTTTACTTTGTTCAATAACTCAACGTACATACTATATAAATGTTTAACTCCGGACTGAGTCCTTGAATACCACTACGGTACAGATTCAAAAATGCACAATTATTGGTCGGCAAATACTTAATTGTCAGAGTTCTCGATAACGTCTGTGTTGTCGTCAAGTGTTGTTGAACTGTGTCCAAGAAATTGTCACATGGTTTTAAGTCTATCACAAAGCTTATCGTTCATGTCGACTATGTCGTGGAGAAGGTGTTTACTGGCACAAATATAACATTATGTCGGACAATAGGTTGACAACTTATCAGTCCCCAACTTAATGTCAACGTCCAAAGTAAGTTCGTCAATGATGCGTTGTCTACCATTTCTCTGAAAATATAGTTAATTACCTTGATAATATTTTCCGTAAATTTGCTCTAACATTTTTCTTATAAAACCTAAGACAATTTCACTAGTATTCTTGCCAACTCGTCGCGATTTTCTTAGGCCTAACATATTAACTTCCATATCGGTATAATTTTGACTATCCTATTTCCTACCGGCTTCAGATTGTCGTATACGCTCTGCCTTGCGCTCGTATTTACGCTTCAATTCGGCAAGAGGTACTTCATTATCGCTATCCAAGGAGTCACAACGTTCGTACCTTCGTCGCTTAATTAGCCTAACCAACGGAACGCTAACATCAGTGTTAGAAAAGTCAGATTCGCTCTCATGACTCCCTACACTATTATTTGGATTTATACTTACCTCCGAGTCGTATAAATCACTCGGTGGTACAACATATGTAGACTACGCTTACCTCTACTTTCCTTGAGGCGTTCTTGCGGTACATGCCATGTATCTATTAACTTTAAATGCCTCAGGAATAATCAGTTCAATTACCCTGAAATAAGATTTTTTAAAACGGTCCAGTTTACTGGTATGTCCATGATTCATTATCATTACCGCCTGTCTAACATCTAGTTTGGGTTCCTTGGCGTCTACATTTGCTCGTTGATTTCTCTTTAGTTTTGACTTTTTCATATTAGTACATTCTTCTCGCATTGCTCTATGTAAATTTTCAATATGATACCTGGAAGTATCCTCGCCAAGATATTTCCGTCGGGGTTGTAATAATGTATCTATCGGGATAACTGGGTCACGTTCGTACATAATGGACTTAAACCCGTAGATTCAGAAGGGACAGTACGAATGGATGCTAAGCAAATATTTACATGTAGATCCCTATTATTGTGTCCCTTATTACAACGTTTAGATATCATATCGTTCAATGTACGGTTAATGAGCTCCACTTGATCATTTGCTTGAGGATTATCTTCCCAATACCATAATGTTTACATATATAATCAATAACTTGATCACAAAATTCTGTTCCATTATCGGATCGTATCTGATATGGAAAACTAAACCAAGGTATAATCTCCTCTAACAGAAGATGTGCTACTATTTCGGCGTGTTTACTTTTACAGGAAACGGTTCAACACACCTTTTAATTTTTGTCTACAAAAGGGGTTAGATATTTATTCATTGATAAAGTTTTCTTATAAGGTCCTGAAGTGTCAACTGACCATGTAATCCTACTTTAGTGTGAAACTCTAGTTTCTTGAAATGGTAATTTTGTGTTCGATCTGGATCTTTCCTAACAAGTTTGGCAACTGTAAAAATGTATTTATAGATCTTTATACATATTTGGCCAACAGTATTTTCGCTTTAATGTATCATAGCATTTGTCTATTCCCATATGCGATAAATTATCATGATAATGCCTAAGATCGCCATGTAACTGAATGGGAATGTATAATCTTAGTATTGAATACTCGTCCCGATCACTAAGATAATATAAAAGGTCATATATGATGATGTACCTTGATGATGATCCATCCTTCTTATTGTTTTCGACCTCGGAAATTCTCTTCATTACCTTTCATTTTGGATCCCCCGCTGTGCTTTATACATGTCAATTTTAATGTCAATGTATTCTGGTTGAATAACTGATCCCTTTCCCTCCTTTTCAGGCTTGTATGCATCAGTTTGTGGATTGAATATGTTTTAATTAACAGCACCTACCTCCATACGTTTAGAACGGGAAGTGTCCTTTAAATGTTGTACTTTATATGCATGTTTACCCATATCCATATTTGGAGATAAATCATCCTCACTTACCTCTTTGTCCAGATTGTCGTGTCTACATCTTGACAACATGTCTGCTTCTTTATTTTTACATTCGGAAATAAATTGAATATCTACATTGTAATCCAATATGGCAAGAGCATAAGATTGTAACTGTTGATTAGTTAGATTTGCTGGTAGCAAATACATTAATGGTCGATGGACAACAAAGCATGTTACCGGGGCGTCTTGTACATAAATTTGTTTTTGTCTAACACGTATTTAAGAGTGAATGCTTACTTTTCCATGACCGAATACTTTCGCATAGACGGACTAAACTTATGTGATAAAAATGTATTGGTCTTTCATTTAGTATACCTGGAACAATGCTATCTTTCGCATCACACTCTTGGCACAGAAAATCGCCTATGAAGTCATTCGACGCGTTTTTATAGAGTCTATACACTTTATCTATGTCAGGAAAGCCTAGTAACGGAATGCTCGTCAACCGTTGTTTTAATGTTTCAAATGCAATTTAACATTCGGCCGTCCAGTTAAATCGTGCATACTTTTTAGTTAGCGCAATAAGCGGAGAAAGAATTTCGGAGAAACTCGGAATAATACGCCTATAAAATCCACACATGCCAATGATAGATCGAATTTCCTTAACCGATTGAGGAGCAGGTATTTGTTAAATAGCACTAACCTTCCTAGGATCTTGTCTGTAACATTGTTTGTTAAGAATGAATCTTAAATATTTTGTTTCTTCCTCTAAAAAACTGCATTTTGGAAAGTATTCATTTTAATTGTGTATTGCCTCAGCTTATCAAACACAAGTTGAATATGTTATAAGTGTTTTGTGGCATTCCCTCGCGAGAAAAAAAAAACATCATCTAAATACGGAATTGCAAACGATTCAAAACCCTTTAACACTGTGTCCATTAACCTTGGGAAAATTGAAGTTGCTACCTTTGCACCGAATGGCATGACACGAAAATGATATAATCCATGTCCCGTGCAAGTACATGCAAGTTTTTCCTTAGAATTTTCATCAACTGGAATTTGAGGAATTTGGAAAATCCCGATTTAAGATCAAGTTTAAAAATGCTGCACCCACCAAGTATTGGTTAAAAGTCTTCGATTCGCGGTAATGGACATAAATTGTCCTTAATTATCTTATTTAATTGTCGAAAGTCCACACAAAACCATAGATTTGTTTACCAATACAACCGGAAATGACAAAGGCGAATTTGATGGCTCAATTATGCCCGCTTAATCCATTTACTGAAATGTTGTTTTTTTCTCTATAATTTCTCTGTGTTTGATTGGCGTTGGATACGGTCTTAGTGTTATTGGTTTATGGTTCCCCATGCCAATAGTTGTTTTTATACTTGTAGTTAAATCTGTATCGCTTTTTGCAAATAGATCTCTGATGCGTTCTTCTACTGTTGTTTTTTATGAGTGTATATAAAATTGCATGTTAATTCCAAATCTGTAGTTCCATCTTCAACAGAGGTATCGTCGTTATTAAGACAAACCAGACGAAGTGGAAATCGTCTATTATCGGTCACGGTGACTAGACTGTCCGTTAAATAAAAAACGGGTTGATCATTGATACAATCTGGCATAAGATGTAAATCATATTCACCTTCACTTAAGGTTAAATTTTGTTTAACCTTGTCCATAGTAGTAACTGTTATGTAGGGTTTAATAAGAATAGTTCGACAAGTTCTGACTAGTTAAGCTCTATGTATATAACTTTCAATGGGATTGTATTCTCCATTTATTCGTATTCTTTTAAGACCAAAGTAAATTCGAACACTGAATCGGCTAAAATACAGTTTCGATTAATGGCCTTAACATTAATAAACATGTGTGCCAGTTTTTGTTTACCTAACATAAAACTAATATGAGAAGATCCTTTAACCTTAAGACTACTCCCACTTACTGATTGCAAGTCTTTGTTTATTCGTTTAAGTTTTGTTAGTACAGGAGTTTGTTGAAATAATTTTCGTTTAGTAACGTGACCTCGCTTCCAGTATCAATTAGTCCACGTACTTTCACAAGTTAATTTTAAGTAAACAAGATGTTGGGTCGTCAGGTAATTTATATTTAGCGGCCTTGAGTAACCTTTTCCCCAACATTGCCCCATATCGTGAGGTTTTGTGAGTTTAAATGCGGGCAGTTCCTCCTGCAATGTTATTTCGATCCGCATTCCCCACACGTGTTATCAGGAAATCGCTTCGTTTTTTATGATCTAAAGCGCGCACCGCTTTACAATCACGGCTTAAATGTTTCTACCTACCACATCCTAGGCGGTCTCGCATGGTCCGCTTCCATTGGTTGAGGATGATTATATGAATAATTTAATTCCGTGACCTTGCCTCAGATTCACTTTTAAAAAAATGTTTGCTCTTTAAGAGCCATATTGACCGATTCTGTGAGATTAATTAGATTACTTCGTATTAATTTAATCATAACTGCGTCGTCACTTAACCTATCAATTAATTTTCCTACTTAAATACGTTGCATAGGGTCCCTTTCGTCAGGATCACCTTCACATGCGTCACTAGCTAACATTAATAGACGTTGTCCTTAATTTGCAACATTCTCCCCTGGATGTTGCTTAACATTTCGCAATAATTTTAAAGCGTATTGCAGGTATGTTATCTCTCCATAAAGCATTTTCAATTTAGCTTTTAATTCAATATACCTAACATCAGGATTTGTAGTAAGAAGAGTAAAAATGCACAGACCTAGCCCGCAGCCGTCTGAAATTATAATTTTCCTAGCCTCATCGCAAGTATGTATTATAAAAAATCTTTCCTATTCTAAACCCCTTTTTGCGTACAGAGTATCTAGTAAATGTATCAAACTTTCAGCCAGTACTTGAAAAGGCGTTGATTGTTGTAGGCCTTTAGCAATATTTTACTACAAATGTTTGTTTTGAAATTCGAGTCAGAAACCGAACGAGAAAAAAAAATGACCTGGTGTCGACATGAATTGCTTTTTCTGTATAGCTGTTTTTCCACCACTCCCGGCACTTTCGAGAGGTGTCCTAACTCGAACAAGTATATCCTATATTTAAATAGAAAAATATTTTAAGTTTCAAAATATGCAATTGTACAAAGTGATACTGTTAAAATAAAAAAAAAATAAAAAAAATAACAAATATAGAATATTCTCTGTCGTCCTCGTCTGCTGTCGGCGTTAATTCGTAGGCGTCTATCCTGGCGTCGTGGTCGTAGATGAAAATATTTTGCTGACAAAAAAGAAGAACGAATAGCTGCTGTCGCGGATTTCTCCCTTCAGATTGACCTCGGAAATGGCTCCGGAACAAACTCTGGAAAAGTCGTTTTATAGTTGAAGATGACAACTGCTTTCTCCCGTCAAGATCCTGTCGTCTCGGCACCAAAACGTCGTCTGTAACCCTACGACTTAATGTTTCTTTGTACTTCGGTTCTTTATAACTCTTGAAACGGGATAATAAATTAACAAAGACGTTTCTATCAAGTAAACGTGTATTATTATTTTTATTGTGTATACTTCCGTTCATCTAATTACAAATATCAGAAATAAGTGTCTATTTGATCGTTAAGTGGTAATCAGTTCTTTTATGTATAACAGTTATTTTCAGTCCAGTTTCTTAAATATATTTATATAATCTGTTCTTCTATAAAATCAGTTATCTTTCACAAGTCCAGTTTAATATATTCAGTAAGATATTAATAAAAGAACGATACGAAACGTGTTACGAAAATCGAAACAGTAAAAATCCAAATTTCCACTGCGCTCGCTTGACGCTACTTGGGATATCTGGCCGTCTCCTCGAAAGAATGGCGCGCTGGGTTAAATTTCGTTCAGGTTTTATACCGATTGACCGCCTTGACGAAAACGTGACTATTGCACAGCTGGTTTAAGTAAGTGAACAGAACTTTTAATCATCTTGCCAAATTGGCCTATATTGGTTTTAATTAGTAAACTTAACTTTCAATCATCTTGTCAAACTTTTCTAAATTTGCCTCCCAACCCTGCTTTCAAGGCAGCTCGAGAATAATTATTATGATCGTAATTAAATACTTCGACCGGTAGATAAACATATGCTCGATGCACTTTTATATTTACGATAGGTCGCGCGGGCTAAAAGCTCACATTGATTTTACGTAAATGGTTTCCAAAATTGAGTTCAGCTAACCTGTATACTTTGCCAGTTTTCTAGTGCATGCTGCGTAAAAAAAGTGTTACATACACGAAAGTTGTCAAACTTTAAAACGCTTATCAATTTATCAGTTTTGTTGCTGTTAGTTTTTATAATACCATTAATTGTATTTACATTTTGATTTCACTTCATGTATTTAAAGGTGATTGTATAATTGTTGATCGGCTAATAGTTTACACAATGTTAACTAAATATGGTTGTATTATCAAATTTGTGTTACAAATCTCTGAACAATCCCACAATGGCCTGTAAGCAATTGCATATTCAATTCGTAGTGGCAAACTTTATGAATGTATCGTCTATGCCGTTAATCTATTTAATGATGTGTATTTAGATAAGCATAAGAAATATAAATGGCGTAAATTAAAAAGCATTAAAATGGCCACGTACGTGAAGTACAATTAGGTGTTACTGATTGAACCTGTACCGAATTGGACTCCCGTCTGGTGCATTAGATGTATGATAGAATTTGATGATAACATTTTCAAGCATGTATGTCCTATAATTTTAACATTTAAAATTTACGATAAACTGCGTCACATAACGCACATAAATGCAATGTAAAACTTGTTCACAATTTTGAAAAATGATTTTTTTCAAATGAAAATTAATGTGAGGATGTATAATATAAAAAAAATGTTTGCGTTGTACTTATTTAAAGCGAAATGAATGTTTAAATATATATTCGTTTGTTAATTATCTTTAATTGAAGTAGGGAAAATAGTACACGTTTGCAACGCTTTTGATCGATTATTCTACAGATGTAAAATTGTATGAGGTTTCAAAAGTACTTAAAGTAGATCACTTAAATTAATTCAGCCATTGTTATTCATATTCACAATTTGTTCAGCTCGGAAACTTTACCAACATTAAATTCATTGGCTAGCGTTTCAAAATCAAAACACAAAAAAATATATGTATATATATATATATTTATATATAATACACCGCATTGATTAAATTTGCCGTAGCTTTCGACCTCTCGGAAGCATATCATGTCTAGCGGAAGTGACGTTTTATTGTTGAACGTTACATTTCGCGCCAATTTTTATTAGTCTTTTGTGTTCTATCCATATGGTTTGAGCGTCCTCGACGCTGAGGCCGTTTGTGTAAAAGTGCTCGGCAACCGGATTATTGTGTCGTTGGTACAGGGTACTCCCGTTTCCATTACGTATACAAAGGTTTTACAGCGTTCGCAGTGCACAGCGTAGACTACATTGGTGGATGTGCAGGTGACCTCGTTCCACATATTGTAGGTTTTCCCGGTGGTATCGCTGAACTTTTCGGCCTCTATCATGTACGGACAGATTGCGCACCTCTGTGCCCTACAAGGTCCGCTCCTGTTTGGAACCCGGAAAAACATTCGATTGTGTTTTTGTATGTACCAATATGTCTTCCAGGCTGCAGTCTCTTCTGAATGCTGCTAACGGGGGTTCAGGAAATACGTTGTTCATCCGATCGGAAGTGTAGTGTGGGCAGGTGTTGCCGGAGGATATGGCCGACATTTGGTAGCGCTCTGGACAAAGTAATAACGAGCGGTACCCTGGAAGAACTTTCTGAAGGCACCTTCGTACGCAGCAGGTCTTCTTGCTTCATGCTATCAACCTTCTTCAGTTCTGTCTCGACGAATCGGCCATTGTATCCTCGCTTCAGTAGTTGCTCTTTGATCTCACCTCTGTGTTTTTTGTAGTCTGTCTCTTCCGAACATATTTGTTTCAGCCTCACACCTAAGCCGTACGGAATGGCCTTCTTCGTAGACTCGGTATGAGACGAGTCCTTGTGCAGGTAGAGGTGCCTATCCGTTTGGTTTGGTGTATAAGTCTGAAACCGGCCTTCCTCTTCGAATTGACGTAATAGTGTCAAGGAATTGTCTTCGGCAAATGTAATCAAAGCGTTTTATTTCTTTATAAACGGCTTGAAGCGACTTTATATATATATATATATATATATATATATATATATATATATATATATATATATATATATATATATATATATATATATATATATATATATATATATATATATATATATATATATATATATATATATATATATATATATATATATATATATATATATATATATATATATATATAAAATTTAAATAGCCTTAGTGTAACGTTTGTTTTCAAAACTTGATTTATAGCTTAATGTCCAATTAGGTTTTAATGCCTATGTCAATATTTGAAGAAAACATCTTTGATTAATGCCGCGGCTAATGCCCATAGATTAACATTTTAAAATATGTTCGGTACTCTCGAGTGAAAAAAACGTGTCCAATTAAAACACATATAGCATTCATATTTTAAGAAATACAAACGCAATAACAACAAGGTTACTGTCCATACCAATTAGTAGATTCAGAAGAAAAACTACTCCAGATGGACCCAATGCTGCCATGGTGTACACTTTTAACGTCAATACAAAAGGGTCTGAATTGGAACTATCTATTTATGGTTCAGAGATAAACTGTCATGTCAGGAAAATGCGTCTCCCAGTGATTTATAATATTGAGAAATGACTTGTTTATAGTAAAACAAGAACTATATTATAAAAAAAGATGTACGGCGCCGAAGTTGATTTATGTGGGTAACAGATAGTCAGTTATTAATGATGTATAAGATATCATTTATCTGCGCAGTTTTAACAACATCACAACCACAAACATTTAGGGATGTTGCGCCGGTTGTGTCGACTTTTCTCTCGTTGTAATATACATTTGATAGTTTTACTAAAGGGTTATTGATTAAACGCGAATCTTTCATTTATAGTTCAAATATTAACACTTTCGTTCTTCGAACGGACATTTTTAGTTGTATTCCGTACACAACCATATGACTTACCATAACCGTGAATCATTCCCAGTATGGTTTATTATTTAAGTAGATAAAATTATCCTTATAAAATCAAACATGGTTAATATTGTGTTATTAATAAAAAAAATACATAAAAGGCCCTATTAAGGTGACGATCCGTTATTATTTACCGATTTTTAAATATTTTTTCATATTTTATTTATAAAGGTTATCAAAAACGATATATATATGCTATTGGACATTACCATAAAACATTAGCAATACAACTTGTTTTGAGCTCAAAATACAGTGTCCTCCAAGTCAATTGTGTTTACAAACAATCAGTTTATTCACATCGCTGTTTACTCGGGAAAGTTAAAGTAAAAGTTAAAGTGACTTAGGTCACCAAAAATATATCGTTTATTTTCAACATTTTCCGGTATCACTCACACATTAGGTCTCTTCAAAATGGTTAAAACGTTTGTAGTGATCTAATAAGTTACTTTCTGCTGATAAAAAATTGTTTAAAATAGAATTAAAATTGAATTTTCTTTAGGCTATTTTTAGCATACGTCAACGCTTTAAGGCTACACATCACGTTAGTTGCACAGTTGTAAAAATTTCTTCCAATTATAAAACGGGTATATCTTCCATAATTCCTGACAACGTTGCAGCCTAAGCTGTGTTATTAGCATTTTTATGCAAGAGTAACTGAAATCCGGTAAAAATTAGACCAGTTTATATGCATAATAATTGGATTTGTCACCTTTATAGGGCCTTTAAGAATCGCATACTGGCCTACAATGTGTGCATGATAAATATCTCATAAGACGAAGGTATATTACTCCAAAGGTAATACTTGTTTACTTGTTGCCTAAGTAAACGTGATACCGTTGAACAGATTTTTGACGATGCTGATTCAGCACCGTCTTAGGTATCATACCATCAAAAAATTCTTCACAATGGCGACCTATGTAAAAGACCGAGCCAGTCCGATTGAGATAGCGCAGTTTTCCTAATCGGCATACCTCGCTCATTAGAATTGATAACATTCTCCGGCAGATACTAAAACGCGGACCAGTCTGCGGACGATATAGATTATAATTTATAATCTATATCGTCCGCAGATTGGTCCGCGTTTTAGTGCGACCCACATTCTCCAGCAGAGTTGTGGTTCGTGTCTAAACATACAACAATGGCCGCGTTCAATTTCGTGTCAACACTTTTTTACAGCATACATCAGCTTGTTTGGCTATTTAGAAACTGTCATTTAGGATATATGAGTTATTTATTAACTAAATCTCCGCTAATGTCAACAATGGATTGAATTCGAAGGATATATTCGATGTGAATGCAGGACTTTCTGGATCTTAAGACTTGACAGCTTGACTGGTATTTTTAGTTATCAATTTTAGTCACATTTTGCTCTGGAAATTGTATTCGAGCATTTTGCGACTTATTGAATGACTATGATACCCTATATCAACATATCACATGGGATTTGCAGATCACCAATCTGTCCTGAAAAAATTGATAACAAAGTCTTTACTCAAATTACTGGTTTGTATTATTTCTTCTTTCTTTTTTAGTATTTGATATCATTTAAAAGTTAAATGAACTGTGTCACAGTAAAAGAGACATTAAGGTGATTGTGGCCAGTTTGGATCTAGATCAGCCTGCAGTCGCCTGAAAGTTGTTGCTTAAAAGCGGTTTTATGACAATAACAAATAGTTTGATTGGATACTGACTGTCCTTTCCCTGTGACCTGGCTCAAATAATAGTATTGTCATTAATCAAATGATTTTATTACGAACATTTATCAAGTGTTTTTTCTGGTCCCTCGGGATCAATGACTCCAGCACTTTCGTGTTGAGAATTGAATACTGCTTAAGGCGATGCTCGGGGCGTGAGAGATGTTGCATCTTCCATTATCTCTCATGAACTGACTCAAGAATACCGAGTCGGCAATAATTGATTAAATTTTTGGTTTGGTTGCTCTGACGAGAGATAAAAAAACTTCAGTATCTTCCTAAAAGCCCAGTGGTATAGTGTCGTCTTTGATTGCAGAAGGTTGTGCTGCAGGTTTCATCCCCAGAAGCGACATTGAAAACTAGCCAACTTTGTTATCTAAAAGGCGGCTAAACCTGATATTCTAAGATAATGTGAATTTTCTTTCACATTGACATGATGGTCATCAGTTATATGATATAAAAACTCACAGCAGTAGTAAACAATGGGACAATAATTAATGAACGCATCTTTCATTTGTCTTTGACACTTTGAGTTTGACATGGCCTAGATTGAAATATGTGACTTTACTTTACCAGCACTCTTGTGACAGAGATAAAGTGTAAATGTACTAATGAAGATCACCTTAATCCAGATTTGCTATTATAGAAGTGTGGAAAGTTATAAGGTTGTGACAAGTAAGCAAAAATGGGTCATTACCGAGAAGCCACAACTGATCTATGACTGTTTTAAAACAAGATAAATCAGTGCCCGATTTAGATTCCATTACATAGTTCAATAAAAATTAATTTCAAAAGACTGGCAACAGTTTAACGTTAATGTTACCAATGTGTCAGACCAGGGCCTTTATTTTGAAATCTAAAACATGCATGGTCAGATGATGTCATGAAAGATTATACAATGTTTCAAACACATACAAATGTAAACATGTATCTTTAACTAATGTAGATGTTATAAATAGTAAAATTCACTAAGTCAGAAGGCATTTGACTTGTCTGCTGGTGCATTGGCACACCAAGGGGCTCTGTTGCAATTGTTTGATGGACTGCTTGGATGTGTAGTAACATTATAAAAATGATTATATACAGTATATCAAATTGTATTATTTCAAATTTGTTTGCATCTAGTATACTTATATTGATAATATTTACAAAATGAATGTATATGAATGATAAACTTGACTGAAATCATTTCAATGATACTCCAATCCTGACAGTACTTTATACTGATAATTATTTAATTATGTTGCTTGATACAATCATGTACATCTATATCAAATGAGATCATACTGTTACTTCAGTGATGAATTTCAGTTATTAAATTAAAATGTAAGTCACGCCCATCTCTCTCCCGCAGCGCGCATACCTAAAGGTCCTGCTGTGTACCAATCCAGATCCAGATCCAAAAATATTATACATAATTATGTATCATGCTTGTTTAGAGGGGATGATTTTCCCTCTGTTGTATCATTCTATTGTTTTACTTTTTTAATCAGTGTATTTAAAGATTTATAAACATAGCTCCAGCATCAGAGCTTCATGGAATGAATATTTCAACCCCTGATATTTTTTCTAATGGATATTTAACTAGTTCCAATATTCAAAACAGTCAAATATATGTTAAGTAGTATCTGTACACATTGGAAGATTAAATTTGTACATGAAATATTATTTTTTAGTGTTAAAAAGAAATAGTACAAGTGTTCATGCTAGATGAAAAAAGAGCCTTAGTCAAGTGGTATTTAAACATTTTTAAATGGAAACATTTTCTGAAATGTACACATTTTCTCTTGAGCACTGGCCAGATAAAAAATGTATACCACTTAACCACTTTTATATGAAGCCCTGACCAGATCTAATATGTTTATCCCTTTTCTCTGGCACCCTGGTCATCTCCTGTTAATCACCTAACAAACACCTATCAAAATGGAAAATTACATGCAGAACAGTACATTTTATTTAATGGTTAAATGAAATACTTCGGAAAAAATGACACCTTTTTCACATGTGAAAATTTAAAGTCATGGAAAAAGAGCCTTCACCAAACACAGCTCAAAAATACTTTTCATTTGTGGATCAACCCATATCTTGATACTCTATGTGCATAAATATCCCCAAGTCTTCGTGAAATCAGGACAAAAAATTGTATTTTATGTACTTAATTGACCTGGCTTTAGTTATCAGATTATTATAAGCTCATCTAGTATATTTATATCATTATTTATGCTTTGTGTATTGTAATCATATACACAATCATGCAGTTACATGATAGCAATAAATTATAACAAAGCCACCCATACTATAGAGGTCATTGGCAAAGCCTATGGTAAAAAATGTGAACACATTGAGTGTAATCGCCCTCTCGTGCCAGCAAAAACAACACATTGACAGGTTGTCATTTTTGACAGTTCTACTTTAACTTTCATTTTGTGATATCAAACTAACAACAATTATGTGGCTGAGAAAAATATCGCCATTGCTTATTTTACATATTTTCTGTACAATTCTTCAATAAACTTACATTAATACATGATGTTCTTCATTAATTCAAACATTCCTGACAAGCTTCCACTTTGTTTACATATTTCGCTTACATTTTGACGTACATAGGTATGACTGCATTACCGCTTACGAAATGTGTATGGCGTACAATTTGGGTCGAAAGTTAACAAGACCTATTTGGTGACAAGAGAAATGCACTTTGACGTACAATATGTATTTCACGTACAAAATGAAACACACTTCGAAGTATATATTTGTACGTCGAAGTACAATTTGTACTTCGACGTACAAATTTTCTTAACAGCCGATCAAAACACTTGTCTCATGAGCCGCTTTTCCTTCAGATTTATTCATAATACATTCTTAAAATCTCTTTTTTAATTGAGGACAAAATAAATAAAAATATCAAAATTGAAAAAAAAAACATTTGACAAAGTAGTTTTGAGTATTTAATGCATAGAAATAGATTATATACCCATTTGAAGAAGATTCAAGGTTACCTTTTTTAAAATTAAAATTATCAAGCATATTGTTAGTATTTATTGACCATGCGGGGCGGAATATCAAGGTCCAGCGCATTACTGTGTAGGATATTCCCAACGGTAACCAAACGATTACGGGATTAAAAATGTATAATAACCTCTCTGGTTTGGTTGTATTTTGTGTTAACCATTATTTGCATAAGTCTGAGGTTAATTTTGCCACGCCAGGTCAATAAATACGCACACTATCTATGAGTTAGCGGTCGATAGTCGCATAATTTGGTATAAATATTTATAATAATGTTCAATAAATAGGCTCAATATCTATTAGTTAGCGGTCGATAGTCGTATAATTTGGTATAAATAACAAGGGCTGTTTGTAAAACACATATGCCCCCATATGTGCTGTCAGGTGTAGTGGAAGCAATTGTGTGAATACGTTTTTTGTCAATGTGACCTTGACTTTGACCTAGTAACCTGAGAATCAATAGGGGTCATCTGCCAGACATGATCAATATACCTATGAAGTTTCATGATCCTAGGCGTAAGAATTCTTGAGTTATCATCAGGAAACCATTTTACTGTTTCAAGTCACTGTGACCTTGACCTTTGACCTAGTGACCTGAAAATTAATAGGGGTCATCTGCCAGTCATGATCAATGTACCTATGAAGTTTTATGATCCTAGGCGTAAGCATTCTTGAGCTATCATCCGGAAACCATTTTACTATATCGAAACACTGTGACTTTGACCTAGTGACCTTAAAATCAACAGGGGTAATCTGCCAGTCATGATCAATGTACCTATGAAGTTTCATGATCCTAGGCGTAATCATTCTTAAGTTATCATCTGGAAACCACTTTACTATATCTAGTCACCGTGACTTTTTACCTAGTGACCTTAAAATCAATAGGGGTCATCTGCCAGTCATGATCAATATACCTATGAAGTTTCATGATCCTAGGCGTAAGAATTCTTGAGTTATCATCAGGAAACCATTTTACTGTTTCAAGTCACTGTGACTTTGACCTTTGACCTAGTGACCTGAAAATCAATAGAGGTCATCTGCCAGTCATGATTAATGTACCTATGAAGTTTCATGATCCTAGGCCTAAGCATTCTTGAGTTATCATCAGGAAACCATTTTACTATTTCGAGTCACTGTGACCTTGGCCTTTGACCTAGTGACCTGAAAATCAATAGGGGTCATCTGCAAGTGAATTTTCAATGTACCTATGAAGTTTCATGATCCTAGGAGTAAGCGTTCTTGAGTTATCATCCGGAAACCATCTGGTGGACTGACCGACCGACCGACGGACCGACCGACATGTGCAAAACAATATACCCCCTCTTCTTCGAAGGGGGGCATAATAATAATAATAATGTTCATTTTCAAATATCTCTAAAAACAACAGATGTAAGGCGTCTTCTGATTGGCTTCCACTCAAGGGTCAGTAAAGACTGAACGTCGAATTACAATTGTGTACGTCGAAATACAAAAAGTTCGACGTACATATTGTACGTAAAAGTACATTTCTCTTTTAACCTACTAGGTCTTGTTGACTTACGACCTAAATGGTACGCCATAAATGTGTATTCATACTATTGCCTCCAAGTTACTTATCCGATGTTTGAAGGAGCGGGCCAAGAATGTGCGATTGTGGGTCAAGTTCCCCAGGGGTACTACGTCCCCGTACCCCCATTTTTTCCGTACCAAATTTTTTTCGTACCCAATTTTTTTGGTACCCAATTTTTGTTTCGTTCCCAAATTTTTTTCGTACCACATTTTTTTTCATACCCAATTTTTTCTAACCCAATTTTGTTTCGTACTTTAATTTTTTTTCGTAACCTAATTGTTTTATTGGCATAATTTTTTCGTACCCAAAATGTTCGTACCAAATTTTTTTTTCGTACCCGCATACACAATTGTGATGATGTAGATCTACTTAAATTGGTGCTTTTATATTCATCCTCTTCAAAAGCATCGTCACACTAGTACTGTCAGTACTTTGATTTGGAAGGCTACCCTAACACTGACATGAAAGCAAAGCGAGATGAAATTTAAATGATGCATTAAAGGAAAGGTCAATATTGTATTGCTGAGCTGCAACGACAAAGGCATATGTAAAACTCAATAACTTAACATTTTTTAAGGTCGAATATGAAAACAATATATAGCACACGTATTTTTATAAGAAGCCCACATATCGGCCTAAATGTTAAAAAAATCAAGTTTGGATCAAGTACAATGTGCAGGCATGTGTTGGTAATAAAGGATTTGTGATTTTTTTCTGTATCTTACAAAAATGAACTCAATGTTTCTCTAAGGCTAATTTGAGTGGGGTGGTGGATGTAGGACAGTGGTAGATTTCGGCACAAAATCTGTATCCCGATATTGCCGAAAAAGCGCATATTTGTTTGCTTTCGGGGTAATACCTCCATAAGCATGTGTATCTGCGCTTACAAATACATTTATAAGCACACTGTTTCTACTGCAAAAGTCAATAAGGCGTTAACGGTATAATGCTGAACGATGACATTGTATGACACTGGAGTAAATTTGAACTGTCGAGAATAATACATATTGTGTCAGTCCATGCAACTTATTGTGACAAATCTTAATTTTTCAAAAACAACATTTCTTCAAATTTGTTGTCATTCCTCGAATAATCACGTGACTCATGTTATAAAAAGTAAAAGATTATTTATACCTTGGGTTGATAATTGTTTCGAATTATGTTGATTTCTTGATAGTAAGGCGAAGGGGAAAATATAAACTAATTATTATTTCCCTCCTTAATTTTTAAATGATGGACCGAAAGAAACATGTATAAGTTGTTCAGCTTAAACTTACAGTATGGTATATTAAGCATCAGGGGACCGTTTCTTAAAACTACGTACGTTCAAAAATTATGCGTAAGTTCAAAACGTTCAGTTAGTAGCGTTTCTATAAACTTCGTTAAGTTACGTTTACCGTATTTTTGCACGTAAAATTACGTGTGCTCAAAGGCTCACGTAACTCAGTAATTTAGCGTAAATATGGCGGCGTATGCACCGATATTTCGGAGAACCGAACGTAGACTACGAAATCTACGAGCGCAACATCATTTTAGTTAATTTAAACCTTTATCTATATTAAGATCTTGATAGGGCAAGGGGAGATACTGTAACGGAAATCCTGCGTTGATTGTGCAGGATCGATTGTGTACGATTGTGGATTGGAGTTTTGCTAAAAGAGGAAATGTTACATGTTCGAATCGATTGTTGTTATGATTTGTTCGATTTTCCTTTTGACCATTCATTCAACTGTCGTTTTGAACAAGGCTTTATCCATCACAAGACGTAAAGTTGAACTCAACGAATGTGACGTTTGCTGAGTGATAGAATTGATTCATTGTAAACATGGGTAAAAGTCTACTTTTTCTGTAAGAATTATGTATTAGAATTGTATAATGTACGTTTTTGTAAATAGTTGCATTTATATTATACTGCTGTGTCAATGAATGACAATTATATAATACAGTAATCTGTGCTAATATTAATTCAATTAATTTTAGCACAGATTACTGTATAATTGTCATTCATTGACACAGCAGTATAATATAAATGCAACTATTTACAAAAACGTAGATTATACAATACAATTTTAATTGATATGTCAACAGCGCTTCTTATAAATGTGTATACAGTTGTCACTTTATTGTTGAATTTGGCACATTTACAGTTTAAGCAGAAGTTCTGCATCAAGATTTATTTCTTTGGAAATAATATCATGCATATATCATTTTGTCAAAACTGCGTAAAATACAATATACTGTAGAGACTGTGAGATACAACCTGTCGACATGTTAGCTCAGTTGAGTTAGATTGGTCTTTGTCAGCTCTGGTACTATTTGAAAGTTCCCTGGGTACTCTTATGTATGCTACAATATACCCAGTGTACAGAAAATATACTTAAACATACCCAGGAATACTTAGGCTAAATCTGCTGGTGTTGGCTCTATTTTCAAATTAATAATTTTCTGTTTACATTCTGTGAAATGGCCTCCGCGATGATATTATCGAAACTCGTTCTCAAAAAAGCATATTGAGTTAGGTTTTGTTCAAAGAGGATTTTGTTTCGTATTCGGAAGTGCGTTTGATGACATCAGATTTTAGGCAGGAATAAAACTCTGTACCCAGGGTACATTGAAGTGTACTTATGAGTACCCCGGGTACTTTTAAGTAGTACGGGGCCAACAATGACCAATCAAGCTTCAGTTGTTTAAGCGCTGCAATTATTAACTGGAAGTAAAGGTCAAGGCTCACACACTTGGCTAACTTTGCGCAATGGTTATTGTAACAACTTAATCTTAAGTTATCTGAATATTAATAATGGCTAATTTTAAAGTAGGTTTGACAAGTTTTCACAGTTGAAGTAAATTTACTGAAAACATGTATTGAAATGTACCAAATATGTCATTTTATACAAAAACTGTCAAAACACTATGACTTTTAAACCAATGAGATATGTTTTTGTTAAGTTACAGTTGTAAAATGCTCAAAGTTGTATTTTTAGCGAGGCTGTTTTCGGAGAGAGAAAACCCGAGCTATTGTCATAGCTAGTTGTTCAACGTCCGCCCGTCCGCTGTAGGCAATGTGCTAAAACCTTAACATTTGGCTCTAAAATCAAAGTACTTCCACCTTCAACTTTGAAACTTCATATGTAGATGCACTTTGAAGAGTTCTAAACGCCACACCCATTTTGGGTCACTAGGTTATAGGTCAATGTCACTGTGACCTACGGTGGCATAGAGGTGACATTCACTACTCTTTTTTTAAATTGCACTCTTCTTTTTTCTATCTCGTGGCCACGAGTTAGCTAAGTCGGGATCTCGAGATCACGAAATAGAAAAGGCACTCCACGAGATAGAAAAAAAGAGGAGAGCAAAACTAAATGAAAGCGGAGTGCAATTAAAAAAAGAGCGGTGCAGTAAATAAAGGCAGAGTGCATTAAATAAAAGAGGAGAGCATTTTCGTCATCTCGAGATCCCGACATAGCTAACTCGTGGCCACGAGTTAGTCAGCCAATCAAATTGTGCGTAATATCTGGTTCCCAGCTTCCACTGTAAACAAATAGAAGCCTGGCATTGGCGGAATCATGGTCGACGCGATGATAATGGTGGTTAACCAAATATTAAAAAATGTGGCTCGTCGGGGTATCATTCATTTTTCAATCGGAATGCATAAATTTCATTCTGTAAACGTTCTTCCTTTTTTTCGAGTTCTTCCGCATATAAGAGTTAATTAATGTTCCATAACCTGAGTATGTTTCGGACAAGTACACAGATAGTGCAATTTCGGATGTTTGAGTAAATTTGTAAAATACTGTATTTGTGATGTATTTTTGAGTAGTGTGACAAATATGAAAGCATTGCGGTGTGGTTATCTTTGATTAACAGTAGTAATGCATTTTTATGTATTCAGGCCTTTTTCCAGGTTCACCACAGTCAGAATTTCAGACCTGCTTTACCCAGATTAGCAAAATGCTTTTAAATATCTTTTCTAAACTCCATTAAAATGGTTCGTGGTTTTCAAGACAAAGTTAGTCATAATTCATAATTCAAATCATTAATCATATTTCAGATGGATCATACTTGGTTCCAAGTAATTGAGAGTAAGTCTGGCCCAGATCACACATACAGTGCCTGTGCCCAAAAAACTCAAGTACCCCTAATAAACGAGGAAGAAAGAGGGCAATATCAACTCCCACAGGAAAAACACCTAAACATGAACATAAAAGGATTTAAGTGGTGATTATTTTTCACTTTCTCGTACTACTTTCTTTTCTATAATAATTAAATTGTATTTTTATAATTGTGAAATCTCTTCAACCAATTGTAAAATTTGTTGAAAACACAATATATCACATTAAGTACCAACATTTGGTATATATCACTTATTAAGTACCAACATTTGGTATATATACTATGGATTTAATATTTGTTAAACATAGGCTTGCTTAATAGAACACGGTCTTGTTGTGTGTATATTATATTTTTGCCATTCATATTAAGTTCTTTGCATTAGGACATGAGCTAAAATGTTTATTCAAAGATCAAATAAACCACTCTTCATTCATATAAACTATTTTGGCACAAGCCCATCAATCCTTTTTCAAGCTTTGCCATTAAACACTCAAATTTATATGTTTCATCACTGATCTAGGATGAAAAAACCAGACACAACAAATGGTCCATCGAAGAGAAATCCTTTCTGAAAGAATACAGTCAGAAATAACGAAAAGATGGCGAGTCAGTAAACAGTTTCTGGAACAACTGTGCAATTGCCATGAACAACATGTTTGGTGGAAAAAAACAGAACAGGTACATAATGATTCTTAAACAGTGATAGCATTAGTCTATTTTCCTTATTTTGCTGGCAGAGCACTCAATTTTATATTCAGGTATGATACAATGTCATATGAACCATGATTATTAAATTGAATTTAGAAAACAGTCATTACCATATGTCATAAGCTGTACATATGTACACAACAGAAACAGTGGGAGATGATAAATGTAGTAAAGGGGTGGGTGATTTTATAAAATAAAAAATCTAAAACGGCTATCAATCAGATATTTTGTTTTTGTAAAATATATGACTAATTTTTAGTCAATTTAAACAAATACATTTTTTGAAATGACTACTAATAATGTATAAAACATTTTTTAATAAGTCAAAGATAAAAAAACATAGATTATTATTGTTTGCTAAAATAACATTATATTGTCATTTCTTTAAAAGAAAAAAAAGATTTCTCAAGCAATATTATCATATATTATTATTTCTGTTTTGTTTTTTATTTTATTTTACTTTTATGCTTCAATCAGGTTCCAGCTCTCCAAGAGAAGTTGCAGGGCATATATTGTCTTCTCCATTGAGAGGAAGTATCGTTGTAGAACTTTCAAATGAAATTGAATATGCAGCAAAAGAAAGCTACAACAAGGACAGTGTTTTAGCCCAAAAGGATTTCAGTGACCTGGTTGAATTAAAATGGCATGAACTCATTGATGAACTATTAGAGCAACAGCCACTGCTAGCTGATGTTCTCTTGGCTGTGTCTCTACCAACCTCTAAGATAGGGAATACAAAATCTGTTCCGAGACTAATACTGGTCATATCTACTGTGTTTGGAATGTTGATGAACACAGGATACCAGGAGTTGTCGTTACAACTCGTTAGTTCAAAAGATAATCGCAATGACTTTAGCTGAAGAACAAACATGCCCAAAATTACATTTAGTTTCAACTGTGTTTCTTTTTTTCTTCAAATTTTATGTTAAAGCCCAAAAGCACAAAATATGACTTAACACCTTGTGTATAGAATGGAATATTGTAAAGTGTGCAATTTATATTTAATCATTTTATGAGGAACTCATGAGAAAATTTCATTAAAGAGTTGCCAAACTCAGCTGTGAATGAATGTTTGTTTTATAAAATATTCAATGTATGTATTTTAAATATATCTTTATATGTTTTAAATATTTCACAATATCTAAATACACATACAGTAAAAAACATACCAGGTATTAAAAAAAATCTTTCTTAGCCAGATATTAGCAATATACATGTATAGTTTCTTGCAATTTGATAAAAAAAAAAACAGTATTAAACATTAAATTGTGTACTATTTTCTATACCTCAAGTTTGTGAAAAATTGGGCATTTGAATGTTTATGTTACTGTTCATGACACATGTTTTGTTTGGAAATTAAATAAATCTTTAGGAACATGTATTTAATAGCGCTGACCCAGGCTCTTAAGGTCCTTGATGTTTTAGCTCACCTGAGCTCAGATGAGCTCATAGGATCGATGAATGTCTGTTGTCTGTCCTTCTTCTTTTTAATCCCCTTTTGGGGGTTTTCTGCTCATAGATCGAGAAACTTGGTCAGCATGATTGTTTGGAGGAATTGTAGGTCAAGTTTAAAGACGGGTCATCAGGGGTCAAAAAGTAGGTCACTATGCCATTGACAAATATTGGCTACCTGTAGTTAGGTGAGCGATATAGGGCCATTATGGCCCTTTTGTTTTAATTCTACCCTTAACACAATCAGGAATACGTTTACAAATCTTGCAAAAAAAATATTCTTATTTCTTGTCCATTTCGTTTCAATTTTTTAATAATTGTAGTTCTATATGCAATTAGAACACCATTTAAATTTCATTAATATACCTTACGTAAAAATGTGTTAAATTTGATGTCAAAAGTGAATTTCCCAGCAGGATTCTCAGGGTTTGTAATTCTTAACTAATAAATCATTTTTAGCCTTATATAGAAGCAAAAAAAAAATGGTCCTGTCAATTTCATGAGTCAGTCAGGGATCTCCAAACAATAGAAATTTTAATGGGGCCTTTTCACAGATTTTGACATGTATTGAAGCTTGTCATTAAATGCTTTATATTGATAAATTTAAACATTGGATCTAAAAATCTCCAGTAAAAAACAACAAGAATACAATTAAAAAAAGGAAAAAAGTAAGCCTCAACTGGACTCGAACCACTGACCCCTTGAGTCCTGGAGTAAAAAGTCTCCCGCCTAGACCACTCGACCATCCATGCTCATGCTATGAGTGGATGTATTTTTTTAATGAAATAAGCAATCCTCTTAGTTTCCCAAACTATAACGACAACAACAGAACTTTCCAAATTATTCAATCGTTTCGCGTTGCATCGCTTTATAATTCCAATGTTTTCAAATCGTCAAAAGATGCATATAATGAATATTTTAGAGCATGGTAAATGTTCAGTATTACTATTTCCTCACAAATATCATTGCTAAAACGAAAATTTGCGAATATGAAACATTTATTTTTATTTTTTATTTACCAAAACGTGAAAAGGCACCACAGCAGATGTCATAAATAAGAAATAAAAAAATGTACCTCGTGACTGTTAGTTTGTTGTTATTTGTTTATACTTTGGTTATGTTTATTTGTTATTTATCTTTAAAGTAATATAGAAGTTTAAAAACCAAACACACTGAATTAGTAAAAGCTGAAAGTTATTGCTTCAATCTTGTTTTAATATTACTTACATTTAATAACAATCACCTTTTGACCAAATTGTAGAGAAAAACCAATGGAATTTTTCTAAAATGAAGCAAAACCAAGTATAAGATTTTTCATTGGCTAATTCATTCTACAATTTTCTGAAATGTGATGTTATTATGAGCCTTTAAACTAATTGTATCTAAAAGCGCACCGACTTGAAACAGGTGTTGTAAATTATGAATTATTCACTATATACAATTGTATATAATGTATCCTTATATAATTTCACTTAATAGAATGCCTTTCAGGTAAATGGAAATATATGAAGTATAACCTAAATGTTTGGTTTAGCTTTTCAAACCCCATTTAGTTGATTTATTTAAGGTAATATTTAAAAAAAAGACAAATGAATTATAGACAAAAATGTTTGATCATTGTAGGTGTATGACAGACTTCAACCTTTGGTAGTCACTCTGAGCCATTCAGGCATGTTGTATACAATGGATCAGATATCGGGACATTTTAATACTGATTTAAAAAAAAAATGTAATAGAAATTTAATATCAAGTATATGGACACATATTTTTTAATAGCATAATTATTAGGAACTTGCAAGAATAAATTGTGTCATCCTGACATGATTCAACCAGTAAAATTTACCTTCATAAAAATAGGAGCATTAAAAATGGTTTGCTTTCTCCCTGTGTTTTGTTCATATGTACATTAAGCTAGATGTGTAAAACATTTCCATGAATTTAAATTGATGCATTAGTTCCCATTAGTGAATGGCATTATATTTAAGTATATTATGAGTGACTGAACTTTTTCACAACTATTTCAGTCATTGTATTGGTAAAGCATGTAAAGTGATTCAGGTTTACGAAAGTGCCCGCTTGTCACACCAATTACCCCATACCAATGACCCAGGATGGATCCCAATTTCTCAAATTTTGTATTTATAACTAATCACAACTGGTACATACCCTGACATATATTTTACCAATCCATGCATTTTTTTAAAATATTGAACAAAAAATATAATATAATTATATATGTGAAGAAGCATACTTTATGATAATTGCAAATGCCTATTGACTCAAATTAATAGAAGCATTCATGGACAATGTTAATTTATCACAGAAAAAAGATTCTCATTTTAAATGAATTTATGAGTAAAAATCTGTTGTTGTTTTTTTAAATATTTTGCACACAAGTATAAATATAAACATGGTAAAAACATGATGTTGATTGTTATAAAATTATCTAGAAGTGCGACAAGTGAATACTTAATTCTTCTGAAACCATACTGTACTACTGTACATTATCATTGATCAGTAAATGAAATTTAAAAAAATACTACCTTATTTACAGAGGCCATTGCTGATGTTCTTCTCATTATAGGACATTCGATTTGTAATTCAGTGACGCACTAAAAATAATCAAAGATACCCTTCCAGTAAATTGAATTCCTGTCAGGAAACTCCTTAATTACGTTTCTATAAATTCAGATGTGTAAGCTACAATACACATTCCTGTCTTCTCAGTATTATCCATCCATTTTTTTCCAGTTTGCTCCAGCAATTCCAGTTTGAAAATCTGACTAACCTTCGTAAAAGATTTCCTTCAGTAAGAATCATCTCTTCTGTTTTAACAAAGAGGATATCCAGCACAACAAAGAATGGCCACACTTAATTTTAAAAGAATCAAGAGATTGAACTTTTTTTACAGTTGACCCCTTTTTTCTTCGCAATTTCGCAAACAAGGGAAAGAACTTTGCTCTTTATTAGGTACTTCTTAAGGATAAATGTATAAATATTTAGTCTACCGAAAGTTTGTTAGAGAAAGCAAATTAAATCTACTTTATGAATTTCTTCAAATGTTCTCTATAAGGTCCGTGCAATCACCAGACTACTGTTTAGAGATTATTCAAACATAGCTACTAAGTTTTACGCTACGTTCGGTTTATAGAAACGCACTTACGCATTCAGAAAAGCGTACGTAACTTTATACGTACGTACATTTTCGTCCGTAAAGTTACGCATTGTACCAGAAACGGCCCCCGGGTCCCGTCACAAAACCTCAAGAGCGGAAAAGGTGTCATCGCATCGCCATAGAACTCCAATGCTGGATATAAAGCGGATTGTACCGGAAGAGTACAAAAAGTTAATCTCTACCGCGGATTGTTGTGTGAGATTAATTTAGATATCCACATACTATTTATCTACAGTAACGCAATACAACAATGACAATACTTATAATCTATATCAGATTTCCAACTGTTAACACTAAGTCATCAACAACAAAAAAACAACATCACTTTAAATTGAAGTTAAATTGTTAATTACAGATTAAATTGTTATTTGTTGTTGATGACTTTGTTTTAGTGTTTGTATGCATCATAATCTAAAATAATTAAATTACATTGCCGGAATCTAATTTATGTCGCCGGACTAGGCATCAATCCATTTTATGTAAGGGAATCTAATTTATAGTCCAACACTGTCCAAACTTGGTTAAGTTCAACAATACTGTACATGTTCATAAATAACCTTTATTAATTGATTTCAAGGAAACAAGCGTATACTTAATATTCAAATACCTGTTTTCTTTAACAAGGTCAACGATACAATTATCGGCCAAGTGTTGTTAATTGCGGTTATGAACACTATTTTGGATGAGTAGGAATTAAAATACTTGAGCGATAGCCTGACTGGTTTAATACGAAGTATCGTAGTGACAAACCCTTGGTTATAACTAAAATGACCGACACTCTGCCGGAAATGTTTATTATATCGCGAATTTCAATAATTCGTGTCTATTATATTAGACGGATTGAAATATTTAACCCGCTATTTTCCAAAAAAAAACACGTTTGCATTTCTGTATTGACAAGACTACAAATGATCTCCAAATGGCGTCCGATTCAGTCATAAGCAGTGTTAGAATTCACAGTGACTTCATAGGTTTTGAAAATCTTTGTAAGCTATTAATATTGTAAATAATAAATGAATACTTAATTAACCGCCCATACATATTTTGGTGAATTTAATGACAATTCAATGACAATTCAACAACTTATGTGGTTTAACAGCCCTGAACAATGAATTTTTTTTTTCAAAAGCTTGGTATATCACGCGTTTGACCACGTGTATTTTACTAACAACTTTAATAACCTGTAGCTCCTCCCTTGATTTGTTGCAGAATAACCCAAACTAATGTCCCTTATATTTGTTTTAGAAATCAATGCGCGGGTCATGGTAGAATCTGATGTATAAAAACGGATTCACCCGTAAACAACCGTTGATATAGGTTTATTTGTTGCCTCACAAACAATATATATTTACAACAATCACTTATAAACAGCCGTTATGTATAATAACAATAAGCTCAGTATTAAGTTTTAAAATCATACACTTGTATAAACAAGAATAAGTATTTTAATTAATTTATAACTGTTTTGGTGTATGTAAGATGTATTCACTTCATATTTACAAAACATTATATATAGAGCTATATACTTAGGTTACTATATCCAGAATTGTTAATATTGAATACAGCCACTTTTGGCATTTTTTTTATTTTCCTTACTTCATATTTGAAATTTCAAGTTTAATATCAGCACACATTTACAACAACATTTATAAGTGTACAAAGTAATTACAAATAATTCGGTTCGTCAAAATCTTACTAGTAAGCTATTACAATAGTTTAAATTATACATGATTCCTTAACCAAGTCCTATTTCTGAAAACGATGTATATTACCGTTTTCCTCAATGAAGCAATTGAAACAATACATGATTCTTATTACCGTCTCTTCCACGCTTTTTAATTTCTTATATTTGGTAAATGAACATTATGAAGAAAGATCATCAAACCTAAAAATGACTTACCTTATTGCATAATTATTTCAAGTACATTTATACGCTTCATTTTTAATTATATGATTTTTGTTTAAATTGTATTATATAATGCGTGTGTTCCAACTATTATAAATTGAAACTTTTAATGCTTGAGAAATAATACTTTTACAAAATGGTGGCTCTTTTGGAGCATAATCTTTTCATAAATTGGACAAAGTTATTATAAGTATGAGTTGAATACGTATATCATGTACATCAAATTTCCGTGAAGTAAAATCGGCTGGGATCTGCCACAATAGTTTTAAGAGACATTAGTGTGTTTACAATCTAAACAGAATATGCAAATCAATTAGTGGCAAAAGCAAGTATCTGTGCTACGTATAATAATTGCATACGACATTTCTTAAATGTATCTACAACATGGCAGATCTAGCTGTAAACTGACGTTTTCTTGTTGTGACATTATGCACTTACTTTAAATTATATGTTTTAAAATAATAAAATGTTTAGCAGACTGACTATTTTAAGTAAGTTTCAACTTTTAAATCGTCCTCTAAATTTCATCAACGTCCACCACGTGACCGCAGTGCTTGCAGAACAATCGCACGCCATTGGATGCATCTCGCGTCTGCACACGCATTTTCCCGCCAGCTTCGCCGTTACTTATCCCCCCATCATACTTTCCGGCTATTCCTTTCGTTGGAACAACAACTCGAATGGTGTCAGTGAATTCCTCTTGCTCAGTTTCCGCCAGAGCACTGAGGTCTTGAGGATACCTGTCAGAAAAAAAGAAATAAAGCAATTCTGTGTTGTCATAATGACGAATACGTTTTATATTAAAATGGCATGCCGTAATATGATTAATAAAGATGGCACAGCTTTCTAGTTTAGTTTTTAAATTTTGTTTGAAATAGATATTTTCCAAAGTTATGCATAAAGTATATCTTTAAAAACAACGTAAAGACACGTTTAATGTGATATTCACATCCGGATATGTTGCAAACATTTTTTGTTAGTAAGCTCAAGATCATATGTTGCTGTTGTTATTGTTGCTTTTCTTGTTTTCTTGTAAGAGTACTGCAAATTTTAAAAAATCGACATAGCTGCACCGTCTGCACAGTTTGTCACTATGTCCTTTTCAAAATTAAACATAAACACATAGATCATCATCGATTAATTAAAAACTCGAAACATTGAAATAATGGAATAAAGGTGTTTTGTATTGTGTTGGGATGTGTTTTGAAACGTATTGATTCATCGGTTTGACCGATTGTCTGCGAAATGGCCTACTTTATACTGTATCCTCCGTTGGAATAACTTTCAAGGATCTCCTCCACTTTGCTGTCCAGTGAACCCTGTTTGAAAAACGGATGATTTCTATTGGCGTACAGCGGTGCGATATCGAGGCTCTGCTGTTTTGATTGGTCACGAAGATGTATGCGCCTGCGTGGCGACAACCTTATTGGCTTCTCAGCGTAGTCAGTGCGAGTTATTTCCTAATTAAAGATGAAGCACAAGATAAACTTGCAAATCGTGAATATTTGGAGTAGATTATTCCTGTAATTTGCAGTTGAGTAAATAATTAATATGTGCAATTCTTTATTCTCAAACAATCATCTTACTTGAAAATATGTTTTCAGTTAATGAAACTCATTATTCTTTTCTCGACTTTAGTGCAGGGAATGCATTGAATTTAATAGGAAATCATTTTTTTCTTACTAATTGGATAATACAAAAGGTAACATGCTTCAAATCGGATTACGATCAACTAAAAAGTAACCAAAAATGAAACTATAAAAAAAAACAGTTAACATCTATCCGTGTCAAGTCTTTAACATATGACATAACCTAGCATTTTTGTTTCTTAAATGATTTCAGCTTCGAATGCTCTGAAAAAACTGTATTGTTATGGTGGTCCTAACATGCATAATTTTTACTTGTATTGTTCACAAAAGTGATAGGTTTGACACATTAATTAAATATGTATTGTAATTTTTGTATTGTGACATGTATCTGAATTCTAAAAGCTTTCAGTGAAAAACAAAAGCACATTTCATAGGTCAATACCATTCCTTATGTAGAATGTATTAGTATCCTACATTATACAGTAAACCAGTATACGAATATAGCTATAAATACTACGAAATACAACTAAACATAATCAATTAATGTTTAAAGACATTATTATTAAAATAAACAAAAAGTCCATGTCTGCAAAGATGCGGACGACAACCTCTGCAGACATTAGCTTGCTAAATGTAAAACAAGTTACGTCATAAAATCTCACCTTGGCAAACTCCACCATGTTGTCAAAGAATGCAGCATAGCTGCCGTTGACAACTTTGGGAGACATTGGAACGTTGCTAAGTACCAGGGACATGCCGAACTCCCTGCTCTTACGCCACGTGGTCTTCTCTTTGTCCTTGGCGACCTCTTTCGCGTGCACGTCTTCGAAGACCTCGTCTTCGAGGAGGTCTATAATTTAAAAATGTTTATTGATAGATTTTTGTCTTTTTGAAAACAAAATGTAATTATCTTTGTGATTTGTAAGGCTATAGTTATTTTAAATTTAGCTAAAAATAAATATAATATCGTGTTTTTTTATGACGGAATGAAGTTAGAACAGAACAACTTGTTAAAGGCTCGACACTTGTTGATAAGCACGCAGAACAAAACGATGTTTCTGCATGACAAAACAAGGTTAGTTCACCATGTTTTAATGCACAAACGATTTTACATAAAAGAATAAAGGGAGCACATTACAGCTTTATAAATACATAAAAAAATAATAATACAAAGACAGACCAAATTATTTTTTTAAATGAAAGAATGAGATAAGTTCCGTACAACTTGACAAATGTTCATCAATTAATGCAAAATGCACATACTCAAAGATGAATGCAAAACAATAATGATTTTACTAGTTTGCTTTGTGAAAACATGCAGGCGACACAGAACAAATTGGAAAAGACACGAACCATGCATATGTTGCCATCAAAAGGAAGCATACGTGTTCCAAACTCCATGTTTTCTTGCTTTGCTAATACATTAGACCGAATATTCCGGCCTTAAATTGTTATACACCAAATGACCTCGCAAGACTGTAAGTTATCATACCCGTTTCCTCCGATTCCAGTCGCGCATGCGTTTTCTGTATGATTTCCCAGTCTCTGTCAATGTCCTTCTCCGTCGTGTACTGAGACGTAATAGTGAAGCGGATGACATAATTTCCCTTTATGGACGCGGGGACCATGTGAAGCTTCCCGGACCGGTTGATGGCTTGGAGAAGCTCTTCTGTCTTTGCGTTGTCTCCCTTAGAAACATAAAAAAGATTTGATTTTATTTATTTGGATACGCCGCATTTTTGTGAGTACGTTTTTTTTATCATCATCTTTGTGCGCTTTATGTAATAACTGTGTAATATCATGTGTCTCAGTGTGATTAACACTTGTGTATAATTAGTATTTTGCATATTTTTTCCTTGCATCGTTTTGTTACACATTCAAACAGAAAAACAAAGTATTAAGTCTACGACGCGACATTCATTACCGAAAAAGCACGTTATTTTGTTTCTGTACATTTTACATATCGATGTAATAAAACTTTTTTGCACAAGCCTCTACACTCATTATTTTAGGCGTGCGAATTTCTAAAACAGTGGTTTACTTATATTAGTATTAATTATATAATGAACACTTTCTCACCAAAGAAGCCCCATATTGCGTTGCGGTATTGCCCATACATCGACAATTTCTTTCTTAATTACAGTCTATGAATGCCGATCATATTGTCTCTTGTGGTATATTTAACATTAAAACAAATCCATGTGAATGACCTTTTCACTATCTTACCATTGATACAAATAGTAAGTACTATACGTAGAGTGTGTACTATCATTTATATTGATCATTTTTTGTTTTGGTTTGTTTTGTTTTCGTTATTTTGGTAGAAGATCCTCCTCCGCTTCTTATCTATCAATCATTAGTAATCATGACATATTATCTGAGCCGAGTCGGGTTAAGTCTTCGGAGCTCCCTTGGCCGCTACAAAGTCACATAAGAACTCCTCAACAGAGTACGGGCGCAGAGGCATATCGGGAGCTATACTGCCCTAATATGTCCTTAGGCACATTTTCGCACGACGTTGGTATTTTTTATTTATTTATGCTTTTAAGTTTGATATATTGTTGCATGTCGGCATATAAGTGCATATTAAGAGCGCTTATGAGCTGATTTAAATGAAAAACATCAGAACAACAAAATTAAGTGCATTTTTCTAGCTGCGTGTAGGATCGGAAACTGTCTGTGTGATTCGTTTATAAAGGAGTTTAACAAAGTCATTTTTAGTTTGTCTTTTCCATTTAAAGAGTTCTGTTCGTACGTATAATAGTTTTAAATATACGGATACACATATAATTCAATTTTTCCACGATATAGTTAAACATCAGCTTTGTACGTTTTTAAATATTAAGAACAAGAATGAAAATATATTTATATCTTTTATGTACATGTTTTATTAACACAAATCATTGAACTGGCCACTACATCAATTATACAATATGCAGTTACATAGCAGATATAGTTTTCGGTTGAAAAGAAAACGCAAACAGTGCTGATAGATATTAATACTGTGTAGCACACGTACTTTCAATCGGAACACTACCATTCCAAGATGGCGGACGGCTGGGAGGTCGAAGCGATCGTCCTTTCGAACCTTGGCCTCAAAGTACTGCGCCAGACGTACGCCCTAAGTAATACGAATGTAAAATGCCACGTTTGTAAATTAATTTTGATATAATCATTAATATATATCTTTACAGCTACTTCATTTTACAAATATAAAGAAATCGATTCATACTGAAAATGCTTTCGGTGGCCGATATTGTACGTACAGGCCTGAATTTCGTACACGACCAGTAAGACTGATAATATAAAGTAAATTATAATAGTTACTGATCATCACATGTTTTTTTATAACACCAAGGATTTGGTGGGGGGGGCGGGAATGCTCTTAAACAGTTAACATTCTGTGCGTTCGTTGTTGTTCTTATAAAACGTGTCTAGGTTAGCTTGATATACGTTACTAACTACCATTAATATGTGTATATCTCGGACGCTGTAATCATGCAGCGCCGTATTTAAAACCTCACAGTACACAAAATGTGATAAGTTATGGCGCTCAACAAATCTCGCGCATGCTATATCTAAATCCCTTTTAAAACCTAGGCTGTATTGCTACAATTTGATACTTGATATTCATTACTCCTTCCAGTCAACAGACGTACCTCTCGGACGTGTTTTTGAAGCCCCTCTACGCCGAAAGACCGGATGACAAACCAGAGCTTCAGCGCCCGGAACCTTCTACTTAGTGCTATCTGCCAATGCTAGTGACAAGAAAAAAAGGTATGCGGAACTTAGGCAAAAAAATACGTTGTTTCCACTTACATCGCAAATCAATGGGTAATGTAGATAAGCTTAATTCTGTCGTAAACGAAATTGTCGTTATTAAATAAGTTGTTTCCCATTATAATAAGGCTATTAAGTAACGAGAGTATTCCAAATCTCTGTTCAAATTTCTTTCTTTAAATGTGATCGTTCAGTTTGAATATATAATTCAATGTAATAAAACAGATCGAAAACTAGACCTGAAATATCAACACAAGTTTAAGTTAAACACACAATATTTAGTTCGGGCGGGTTGGCGGCAAGAAACTACTTGTGTACGCCTTAAAACAATGCTGCTTAATTATTTGCAATCAGAGAGCCCTTTAAAAGGTAAATGATGGTAATCAGTATTCCAATCGTTGCGCGGGGTCTTTTGTGCATGATCGCCATGGGCTGTACAAGTTTTGCATGATACATTTTTAACTAACCCAATAAAAGCACAAGCCCGTATCTCCGTTTTATAGTAAAACGTAAATATTGATGCGGTTGCAAAATATAAGAAAGATCAATTAAGCGCATAGTACATTTTAGTATTGATACCATTGCCAAACTATGAGACAGACCGTTAACAAATGAGCGTGGTTTAATGTAAGTATCATCGCAACTTCAAAAATATAAGTAAGGTCCTGTAAGAAAAAGAAAAATATAAGCAGACTAAAATGAAAGCTTCGATACATCTATAAAATAGTACACATATCGTGTTAAACTAATTTAAATCTTTTTTTTAAATGTTCGAGGTTATGCATGGCTCATAATTACAAATACTTTATCTTTTTTAATCATTAACAACAATAAATGTTTCATAATAATTGCTATTTTCTTATAATCGATAAAAGTTTAATATGTGCCTCGCCATGCGAACATCAGTATGCCATCGTCACCCAAAGCAGCTCAAGATCAGTCTGTGAATCTGCACAACCTTGTCTGGAGCTACAATGTCCGCTTATGAGACCACACATCCATGCATGACTTTATCACGGACAGCGTAGATCGTGAGAAAACTGCACGATTGCGCACACTGGTCTGGAGCAACCCTGGCCGCTCAGTGTGTAAGACTCATATTCGCAAAACGCGGCTCATATTTTGTTAATTCACATTCGATTAGACTTGGAAAAATATCCTTACCATATAGTCAATGGCAGCACCTAAAAAAACAAAGTTAAACATTATTTATCACATTTGTTTATGGTTTGAAATCACACGATTGTCCTGAAATAGTTAATTTACAAATTTAATAAATCGGAATCATGTGATGTCATCTTATTGAAATGACGATATATATTCAAAATCAACCGTCTATATTGGTAAAAACCACGTTATGTCGCAAATGTGAACACTCAAATAAAAAAAAATGCAACAAATATACTTACATAATATGTAATGGCTGGTTTAATAAACGAAACAAAGCAACGTATGTGTAAATTTGTTTATATATGTATATTGTATGCATCTTTTTTGACTACGGCAATTAGTAAATGGTTTCAACATGAAAGTTACATCACTGTTTTAGTTCTGTTGGGTAATTCACTATTTTGATACTTTAAGGTGTTTAAGAATCATAAAAATTTTACACACACACACACAAACTCTGAATGCTCGACTGTCTGTTTGTGCTTGAAAACAAAACGTCATCTTTACAGCCAATTACCGCTGATGCAATATGTGTACATCTTGCAATCGAAAAAAAATCGATCTCGATTCAATGAAAAGTATGTTTGTTATCATTTGCCTTGAGTCTCAAATCCCCTTATCACCATCTTAGCAGGACTTGTCACGCAATTGGATATTTAATGAAAACGGCAATGCGCAATTAATAGTTTAGTCATTATTGTTTATTATCATTTAATAGCGCTCCTGTGACAACTCAATTATAGCCAGCAAGCACGAGTGATTTTTTACGCACAGTAATGTTTCATTGAAACACCGGCTGCGATTTTTACGATTAGCTTATCTTTACCTCATCGCCGATAATGTGAACAAAATGCCCATTCATGAACTGCGTGAAAGTGTTGCTTTGTTGGAAAATCGTAATAGGATTTTATTTAAAGAATTAGTTGATGGGTTCCAGACAGACTACAGACTACGCAAATTACGTTTTCATTACAAATGTGACGCCATAAAAACGCGGAAACAGAGTTCACGTTTTGTGTGAGCGGGTAATCAGATTACGTACCAAACTTTAAAGTACAGACGTTAAAATAATCGCGCTTTATTCTTTCCGGAGTTCTCATGCTTAAGTGTTTTTTACAACAAAAGTTTATTGATACACAGCAAATATGTATTTGATATGAATTAAAAAATAAGTAAACATAAAACAGCCCAAGCTGTGGGTCCTGTGATATTTGAGAAAGTACAAACATATGTGAAATCATGAAACAAATATACAGGTACGAAAACATGTTGATAATACTTAAAATATGCACATGTATTGAATTTATTTTTAGGTGTTTGCCAGTTGGCTACTTTTAACACTTTTAAGATAATTGAAATACATTTTCCAAGATTGCAAAAAATGTTTAATTTTTCTCATTTCTCATAAGTAAATCAAATTTTACACAGTTTACATTCGTTCGATATTTCTTAAGTAGAGGCTCAATTAATTAAATGCGTTTAAAAAGGTAAGGTTATTCGTCGCCTATGTCATTTAAATTGCAAAGATTACATTCTCGTTCATTGCGGTCAATATTCGACCATCTTACTTTTTGTATTGACAATAGATTGTTACACATTCTAAAATTGACAAAATATTGCCTATAGAAACAAGGAAAAATATCTAGATATGTTTCATATTTGTATACATTGATATATGCGATAATGTTAAGCCGGAGACGAGTTGTAAACGTGAGAGTGTCACGACTCTCTATATTGGTCATTCAAAGACTGTTCAACAAGATGTAGTAGCACCTCTTTGGAACCATCAAACATTTGGTTGAACCAGATATAATTGAGTTCACATTAATCAAGGATTGATTTAATAACATCCAACCACTTGTTTGCTGAGTGTCTATCAATATAATCAGAATGCATAAATATATACAACAGTGATGACAATGTGTTAGGATTACAATTATATTATACCAGAAACCAATAACTGATTTTATTTCCGTAACTATTGGAAATCTGCCAAGGTCATCATGCAACAATATATGCTGATTTGAAGTTTTGACATTTCAAAATCAGTGTTGATTTTTCAAGCAAGTTCACATCAAAATTTCCCGACACTTCACAGCCATATGTTAAGATAGATATAATAGTTGCTTCAAACAATTTAATCTGAAAAATCAATAGGCAAATCAATATTTCTTATTTCCTTTACAAACTAAACAATGCCTTTTTGGATTGCTCACAAATGTGTTTCTTTGCAGAGGCAAATTGTCTATTTTGGGAAAAAAATATTCCTAAATATTTAAAAGAGTCAACTTCTATTTGTTTTTCATTGACTGAGAAAACTCTATCCTTCTTCGTTAGCGAATAAAACAGTATCATCAGCATACAGAATCACAGCTAATCTAAGAAACATATCTAATTTTTATCAGGTATATATCAACACTAACATTGTTATTTGTTAGTAAATAATTTGCAACAGCATTTAGGCAAAGAGAAAATATGATATGTGAAAGATTTTCACATTTGCGTACACCTCTTGAAAAAAAACTTCGAAAATACTCTGAATGTGTTTTGTTTACACAATGCATGATTTTATACCATCATAGGTATTTTTAAGAATATTAAAAAAGCTACCATCAATGTTAAAGGTACAAGAGATCGTGGTACCGCCCTATTTTCTTACCTGAGTTCTCATGTTTGAGGTACAGGGGATCTACGTTAAAGGTCTTATGTAAAGCGCCGCTATTCTTTACCCTGAAATATAAATATTAATCAAATCATGCATTGTCGTGCGCTGTCGTATTAGCTATTATTATACGATGTAATTTTGCCAAGCAATTTACAATACTGATATGTTGCTGTTGTTGTTCTAGGGGTTGTAACTATAGAAACCATATTTCTTGTTTATTTCTGGTGCGTGTACGATTTTTGATGTATTTAGTGATCATGAAACAAAATACCCCTAGGTTTTTCACTTGTATTACGTTAATTATTGTTTTCAACTGCAGCGGCATAATATAAAAGTAGTGCATATTAAAGAAATAGTTCAGTCATAGGTCAATTTTATTAAAACTGTTCCATTAAAGTCAGTTTTTTTTGTTAATGTATGCAAATCTTAAAATATCAATTAAAGTTTTCGACAATCAAGCAATATTTTCTGTAATACAAACCACATCGCACTGCAGTCAAAATGCACCATCATCCATTTCGAGGGATTGAAAGCGAAAGACTGCGCATGCTCGACACCCAGCATGAACTTCCGGTACTCCGGACACAGGAACGCCGTCCCCGCGTAGGCTGCGTCTATGTGCATCCATACGCCTTCCGCGTCACCTGCAGGTGTTTTTGTTGCATATTGCACAATAACGCAAAGTGTGTAATATTATTGAATATTTTTTAATAGAGGGATTGTTTTACGCAAATTGGTCTTAAATATTTTTGAAACCGGCATGTATAAATCTTTTTTTCGTGCCTCACTATAAGGCGGTACCATGTTTCTATTGATTTGTTCTGTGCCTGCTAAAGTGTCTCTGTGTCAATTTGTTGAAATCGTAAACAAATATTGAATTAAGCGCTTATAAAAAAAAATGTTAGACAACCATTCACTTAATATTGGTCGAAACATAGTATTACTTATGAAAATATATTACAGTTCTATCCGTCGATATGCACCTTTAATCCGAAATTCAAAATTCACCACAATATTGTACATTTTGCTATTAATTGCTAGGACGGGTTATGTTTCATAATGATAGTTCAACAGATTAATGGACTTTCTAAATTTAATATATTTCTTGTGTATGTGCTCGTGTCATTTTCGAAAATAAAGACTAACATAAAGAAAACACTATTAACGTTATATATAAATATTTCTATGAAGAGAATGCATAATGGTACACACATATTGGTCCGATTTCTTTCAGGTTATCAAAAGCGCAAGCCCCAGTTGTTCCCAGGGTTGCACACAGCTGCAGAAAATAACAGAAAAACAGATCAGTGTAACACGAGAGTCTATGATATCAAGTAATTTTATCCAATCGAATTCTTATTTAAATTACCAATACATGACATGCGATCCTAATCATGGTATTAAAATAGGAACCAACCTAAAAGAAAGTAGAGTTTGAGTCGCGCTCTCGGAAACTGGGCTTAATGCATGTGCGTAAATTGTCGTCCCAGTTTAGCCTGTGCAGTCATTTTTACGACACTTCTTTTAAACGAAAACTTCCACGAAAGCGGGCAAAGTCGTCGCTGATTAGCCTGTGCGGACAACAATGGCTAATCTGGCACTTCATATTTCACACATTCATAAAGCCCGGTTTTCATGGAGCGCGGCTAATTTCTTTTCGATGACACAATTCCAGGTCTATTCACAACATGTCCAGGTCACATTTCAATGTTAAATAGATGGTTTGTACATCCATAACATTTAAATGGGTCGTTCTCTGTGAACAAGTTTAATGCATGTGCGTAAAGTGTCGTCCCCGATTTAGCCTGTGCAGTCCATACAGGCTAATCACGGACGAAACTTTCCGGGTTTTAAAGATATTTTGCGTTTGAAGAAAGTCTCATCTTCGCAGAAATCTAGTTTAGGCGGAAAGTGGCGTCCCTAATTAGCCGGTGCGGACTGCACAGGCTAATCTGGGACGACACTTTCCGCACATGCATTAAACCCCCTTTTCACAGAGCCCGACCCAAATGTATTTATCGATCTTAAAAGTACTTCGGATAATTAATCTTCTACGAAGAGATAGTCCGCATAGTGTGGGACGCGCATGTAACGTAATATTTAAATGGTATGTTGATTTCGCTCCATAAACTTACTGACCATAATAAGATTGTCAATCCTTAGTTAGTGGAAATTAACCTTATCCAAAATACTATTCAATCTCTTTCATCAAAATTGGATGTAGTTCCAATTTGCTCGGTATCGTTTAACCGTCGTTCTACAATACAGCCACCGTAGCTCTCAAAGAAATTCCATTTCGCCGTTCTTTCTACGAAAATGTGATTATCAAACGGGATAACAATAAACTGTCACAAAACGTCTTCAAATTAATTAGTATCTTCCAAATCACCATTCCTAAGTGACAGCTCGTCGTTTGAAATGCATTGACTTTGTATTCTTGTCCTCCCACCATATCAGTACCGCGCTATTAACATTTTTTTCATAGCGGTTAACATTTTCGCCATAAACTTAAAGCTTTTGTATGTATTATTTCCCACACGTAAAAACAATTACTCTGTTAACAGTGATTTATAATTTATTATTATTGTACAACTTGAAATGTATAGGTTGCAATGTTGAAGTGGTGCTGAGTTAAACCAACGACAACTCACAAGTTGTTTGTATTCTTTGTTGGTATGCATTCGCTGTGTTTCAATCGAATAACCAGAGCTGATTTTAAGCTTCAGTTCTACTAAACATAACACAAAACTTTTTTGTATCAATTAGAAAAAAGCAACAATTTTCACAAAACAATCCATGCTTTTCATAACCAAATAAAGAGCATATATAAATTGCCGTTGGTTCATTCTTTATATATAACGAAAATACACACATTTCCATTTGTTGGTAACAGATAAAAATACAATAATTTTCAGTGGTTAGTATTACAAACAGATACAAAACTTATATATGGTTCATAATGCAGAAATAGATATACAGTAGGTGTCTTCCTTTAATTATTATTAAACAAAGAAATACAAACATTTCCGTTGGCTCGTTATAAATAGTTTGACAATACTTTGCGTTCGCTTGTGCATTATGTTGTTGAGTGTGTGCTTTTTTCAATGTCAAAAAATCAATGAGACATACGTAGAACGGGATGAGTCCGGCTTGGAGGTCCTCGTCAATGGCCTTCTGGAGGGTACTGCCCCGGAGACTCAGGTTGTCGTCGCTTGGCAGGAACCGCATTTTAACGAGACCGATAAGCCCCGCCTTCTCTACAGACGAGTGCGCCTGAAAACGTCGTGTTATTTAAGAAGTGCTATTAAAAATGTCATGGTATATATAAGTGCGCCTGAAAACGTCATGTTTCATAAGAATGCGCCTGTAAACGTAGTGCCATTTGACAAGTGTGTCTGGCAATGTCGTGTTATAAATGAGTGTGCCTGAAAACGTCATGCCATGTAAATAAGCGCCTGAAAACGCCGTGTTATATATGGCTGCACATAAATATAGGATCTGGCACGAGTTGTCATATCATACCATATTTCATTAAACGAATTAAGGAATTTTGTTAGTAAGCGAGCCTTTGGCGAGCTTACTAACGAATTTCCTGGACGAGTTTTATAAAATATGGTATGATATGACAATGAGTGTCAGATCTTTTTTTATCACATGCTTTTAAATGAGCAAATTAAATAAATATTTACGCAAACATAATGATAAATAAAATGTTGTTTACATTTCGTGACGTCATTTAACGTTGCAACGTCATTTCAGCAAAATAACAAAATGCGATTGGTCAATAAACGAAAACTAAACCAATGAAAACGCTTAAAAATGTTGTATTACACATGTGTAATATAAAAAATATGTAATGGTTGTATAACATGGGAAACAGGGTATAGCATGTGATAAAAACGTCGTCGCCATTGTCAAATGGCCTTTAGAATGCAAAAGCCTCTTTATTTGTCTTATGTGTGTAAATGGATTTGAGATACATTGATCAAATTCCACTCGACCACTTTCTTTACAAAATCATAAATTCGAAATTTATATTCTTTAAACAAAGTTATGTGCTTATTTGTTTCATACCTGGTCCGAGCAGTAAGCGACAAGTCTGGCATTCACCTCGGCGTCTTCAAGGTCATTGTTGTTGGCCCTGTAACGACGAATTGCGTCTGACCTCGCCGCCAACAATGTCACGAATGTGCAGTCGCTGGCCGTGGTCTGAAACGTCGTGTCAGATTTAGTATGGTAAGGTTATTTTAATCGGTTGTAAAATAATGATGTTTTATTGTTTCTTTGCCAAAAAAAACAAAAAAGACCCGCCTTAAAAAGACATATATAAATATATATATTAAATGAATTCCTAACATATGGGTCTCATGTAAACAAACAATAATTTTTAAAAAATCTTAATTTATAAAAGACTGCCATGAGACACTCTTCGCAGTAGCGGGAAAATAAGAAGTCGTAGTAGTTAAGACATAGTAAAGGAATGGTGCAAGAAAAGCATCAAACGCAACCCAAGACACTGCTGCTGTATTGTTGTAAAACTGTCATTGAGAAGTGCCCGATTCCTTTAGGTGTTTGAGTCCCACTAATACAACTTATTTAAAATGTTTTGCGGTGATGTATATTTATTGTGATGCCTGCCTGTATGACCCCTCCGCCCATGGTCTGCTTGTTGCTGTGCAGGAATTCTGAGGGAAGACCTATCATCTTCCCCAACCAGTCCATCACTATCGTCTCCAGCTCCGTGGCTGCGGGACTTGACGCCTGAAAATGTACGCGAAATGAAGAGTTATCAAGGAATCATGTAATATTTAAAAAATATATATATTCGGTTTGTTAAATCAAGCTGACATTTACAATACTTCCAAAATTGCATACCATATTTACAATTATTATTTGGAAGAAACTTCCATTAAATTTTCATAAATGGGGTCGGCGTTATTTGAAGCCACAGATCAGATTAGTAGTTTACTACGTTCTCGAAATCTAGCAAACTATAACCTGTAATTATGCATTATGAGCGTACTACTGACATCATGAAAATGTATACAAATGTTCATAGAATGGTCAACTACTAAAACATGGGGCACCACAGCTTAAACAGAAAAAAAACGTTTTAAGGCCATTTTTTTATAATCAAACAATTTTACTTAAATTTCTATTAGGTTGCCCTTGTCGACATTATTCAAAAAGGTTCCACTGTATTGCAGAAAATACAAGCTTCAGCTAAAATATCATTTGTGTCAGACTAAATACAACACAATATTTTCTTCGCAAACGTTTGATTTTTTTTTGCACTTGAATCGGGCTCTGAAATAGCAACTGTTTAAATTAAGCGTTCAATGTGACTGTTATTGACTTTTTAATAAGTATCAAACCACAGTATCGACCATGTTGCATCTGTTTTTTATGCAATAACATATTACATATTAAGTGGAAGATACTTCATCATCCGTTGTTTAAAGAATGCAAATATGCAACGCTGTATCAAAGCAAATATATATAATCTCATTATTTTGTTATCATCTCTCTAGAACACTTTTTTCAAACAAAACATTTATGTTGGCATTCACAACTTCATATACTCATCCCTTTTACATATCAAACATTCGTATGTTTTCTACGGCCTGGACAAGTACCATTATTGACAACATGCACATCTGGCTTAAGAAGGGATTCGAAGTTTTCTGGTTTTCTATTAAGAGTTTTGCTGTAGTGTTGGTCTGTATTTAATAGGCATTTGGACACTTATTACGGCCACAAGAAAGTCTTTCTTGATAATGTTTTTAGTTTCCTTGTCCGTGTTTTGTTTAAATGGAACAAGGTGGGTAATTCAATAATTGAAATCACTAAGTTCAATAGAGGCATTGCCGGTCTGCATACATGAATAAATCACTGTTAACGTTCCTGAATGGTGTTTTACATAATTGTCTTTATTGCAACTTATATATCGAGTCCGATTCCCGATCCGGAGTTTGTGTCAAGTGATTTCAATAATGTGGTTTTACGATAATCATCCAGACGAAATACACGACACATACTGATTTACGACACGTCTGTATGTTTTTTTCTGGTAATCTGTTTCAAGCACTTAAATTATGAACATAGATAAGCGTCATCTGTTAAATCTCTGAGATGGCTGGAATACGTTTTAAATTTGGGTTTTCAGCAAACATCTATATATATCAATGACAAACGGAATCTGTATTTATTAAATGTAATCAAATCGATTAAAAATCATTATGTTGTAAGTATTTTTTTATATATAACGACAACTCACAGATAATGACTTGAATTACATAGGCGTCATGTTTGCTTATGATATTTAATAAAAGTCCAAATTCAAATTATAATAATGTAGCGTTGTATTTATCTATGATAACTCATTTTAAAATTACATTTTATGTAACTTAGTCGAACCCATGAAACAGAAGCGATAAAATGTATTTGTCTAAGTCAAACAGATCACCCTATTCATTAGAGACTTTCACAGTTTATAGTTAAGTTTACTTATCATCCTGAGTCGAATGAAACCTTTACAGTTCCTTTTTTTGACAAACCACTCTCAGTCAAACGAACCCTTTACGATTTCTGCTATAGTTTCAGAACGCAATCTTCACCATTAAAAGTTAGACGAATCATTCGCAGCCGAACGTAATCTCCTCAGTTTCCAATATGGTATGACATACCCTTTGTCAAACACATATTTAATGTAGTAATATTAAGTCATGTTGTTAACAACATATACCGACGCATAAAATAAACGCATTATCATTTGCATACGTAGAATATAATCCATGCAAGATATGTTCCGTATACACTTTAAATTTAATCACACTTTATGAACTTAAATATGCTCAATAAAAGTTCGCCGTGGTGTAATGGATATGGTGTCCGCCTAGCGACCGGAAGGTCACGGGTTTAATCCGCACCGTGGGAGCGTTCTTTAGATTTCCCCCCAAAGACACCAAGTACTGGACCTATGCCCAGGAAACGGACTCGAGAGCGTTTATATAAGATTTGGGCTTTCGATGCAATCGAGCTTAAATAAATATGTTTAAACTAATAATAGCTAATGATAAATAAACTAATATTTTTTGCTTATGATGATAACATGATCAAGTTTTTTTAACAATTATTTCTTATCGGAACCTGATTTTATCATGTTGCCCTTCATTAATGGCAAGAAATGACTGCCGAACAGCGCAACACAGAACGCAAGAACTAAACACAACATAACATACGCAACACGCGCATAACAGTGGCTTAAACTGGGGTCACTAAATCGGAACGGTCAATGCAGAATAATAATCGCATCGCAATCATAAAACATCGCAGGCCCAGTTGGTAGAGTTCTTGGAGATCTTCGGTCTAGCGGTCGTGATAAAGGTAAAGAGAACCTCCAAAAAGATGATCATGAAAAATACACTCGTGTGAGTTTTTTAATGCAGTAAACTGTTTTCCCTCTGACCCAAATAGTTTCAACTCACCCCAAGCTATATTTGTTGTTATGGGATTAATTTCGAGTTATCGCATTCATTAACAGCCCAATGTGCTCGTTTTAAAATATAAAAAAACAACACGCACCTGTCCTCACGATTTGCAAATATTTCATAATAATTTATCAGTAACTAGCATATGTGGAAGCGTAAGCTATGTGAACGGTCATCCATCCCTACCTTTAATGAAAGTAGGATAGTTGTCAATTAATTATATAAGTGCGTGCACTCAGACTTGATAAGCCACTTAAAACGGATAATTGCCCAGAAGGCGCATGAGTAGGATCACTGACCGCTATTATATGACTCAAGTATGGCTAGAAATGGTGAACTATCTAAACTATACAGAACATGACTCAGAACAGATACAATTTACGGGTAAACAGGTAGTTTGAGATTTAAGTATTGATTTACAAATTAAAAAATGCAACTTTCCCATAGAACCCGATTTTGGAGTGTATAGGTAATGCTTTTTATTTTAACAAATTAAAAGTGATCAAATGCGGTCATTCGGTCACAATGATCAGTATTTATGCACCTATTAAGTAGATCAATTGCAATTAAGGAACTTCGATAGACTTGCATATTTTACCACGCCGTTTTAAAGCAATTATTTTTTGTAACAATGACAACGTGACGATGTTCTGAAAACTGAATGGATTGGTTTCTACTCTACTGTTATTTTTTCACGAGCCGCGATATATGATTGTTTACTCATCTTATAAGCCATATACGTGCTTACATCATGGTTATTCGAACACAATCTGGACGGCTTTAACCTTGTCAACTAGATACAGTAACGGATACTAGAGTAAATTTCAACCTAAGAGTGCATTGTGATTGAATGGGTAAACGCTTATTTGCATTTGCAAACTTTCAATTTATTACACTATTAAAATTGCACATTAATGTTTTCGCCTATTCACCATGGTTACGATCTGTTGTGGCTATTTCATGGCGACGTTTGCGGTTGGCTAGCTTTTACGCCAGTTTAAATAGTGACCTCAGCTTGAATCATTGTTATTTACGTGTAAGTGTAGTGTTTAATGTCTTTCTTTGAATAATTTTGGCAAATGGTCACTTGTTTTAATAATGACTAGAGAATGACAGAATGTGTGTGCAATGGTATTAATCCTGCATTTGTGAAATGAAAGTGTAAATGTACATGCCTTACGTAAACTGCATGATAGCATGGCCTTAGTACAGACAAACGCAAATTGATGTCAATCTTGTTATCACTAGTTCCCATACACGGAAATCACATTTCTTGTGTTGCGTAATTTTTATTGTGCCACAAGTCTATATGAACAAAACGCGAAAACGTTTATACCTTGTAATAAGTGTTTTTGAATGGTGCTAGATCGTTATATTACTAAACGTTATAATACAGTTTCAATAGCGTTGATACGTTTGAACGTTAAACAGACGTAGAACGTGCAACTAGCTCAATGTTTGGTTATAGGGGTAACGTATTGATATCGTGCACCACAGCTGCACTGCAGAAGAAGATTGGATGCTTGAATCTTAACCACTCATTAAAACATATAAATGTAAACAGATACATGAAAATGATGCTTAGTGTGCAGGCTATAATAGTTATTATGTGATATTCAGATTAGGTAGTTTTAACATTTCCCTAGTATGTCATAACTTTATCATAACGTTATCGAAGTGGGTTTCTAAGAATATTAACGTAACCTCGATTATCTTGACAACATACCTTGATGTATATAATTTGACGTATTAAAGGAAATCAAAGTATTCTTATTGTGTAATCATACATAAAGCATTATTGTCGTTTAACAATATAATATTTAAAATTCTGTTCCGCTAAGTTGTGAAAGACATTATATCTTTAAAAACTCAAATACAAAATCCATGCGTAAATGATCATCAACACACTTAACATACATCATTGTTCACCTCTGTTACAATACAATCATTTCCACATAATTCTTAAAGTTCAGATGTGTGCATTTGACGATAACTAAAAGTTAAAAATCACTCGCACTGTCACAACAGATTCATTTATGAGGCGCCCAATACATATGACGAAAATTGCAAGCATCAACTTCGCGACGGGTTGGTTCGTTTTTTTCCATTTACGAAGACGCTTAGAAAGTGTTAAGTTTTATATTTATTCAATTAAATCTTGTTGGATGGAGCGATGCTTATGTGCTTAAATTACACTTAAATAAATGTAAAATAGAAACCACATGATAGGCCAAATTGTGGTTCTTACTGTACGTACGGAAATCAAATACAAACTAGAATTGTTTTATTAGTCGTATGAAATTCGATAGGTCTAATACACATTCAATATGTTAGCAACATACTAAGATTGCGTTTGGTTGTTTGTTAACACAATACCATCATTCTTAAAATACGTGTTGTGATCCTGGCAAACTGTGACCAAAATGAACTGTGTTCTTTTGTTAACGAGCATCAATAGTAGGAAAACAGAACAAACCCATTTATTTTCAAACATGTTACCAATTAGACTCCGGTCACCAATTTTTGTAACATGCTGATTCCAATGGAATTATACCTAACGTCATGTGATATATCCAAAATGCTTGGAAAGTGTGTATTTTCTAAACTAAGCTCTGTTGCTATACGCGAAACTCAGGGCTATAACTCAGCATGTGCGCATTTAAATTCATTTATACGTATTGTAAACAACCGTATATTGCATGGTACGATTGCCAATTAGTTTATGTGCAGTATTTACTGAAAATATGGTACTTGTGTATTAGTTTATTTACACTTAAAGTTACAATATCAATAATCAAACTGTCAGATAGTGAAAATAAGACGTTAAAATGATTTAAAATAAACTGTTCAATTTTACTTCCATTAAAACTTTGCCCAACATGTGGGTAGATGTCATTTGCCAAAATCCCTTTGTATAACAAAATCCACTGTATTAGTTCATCCCTTTGCACCTGTGTAGTTACTAGACATATGAAACTGAAGTAATATGTTCATTCTTTGAGATGATGCTTTAGTTTGTAGAATTGACTTTAATAGTGCTTATTGATATTTAACTTCAAACATAATCTGAGTCTTATGCATGACCAATTTTTTTTATTTCTGTGTTAATAAAGAAAAAAAACGAAGATTATGAGCATGAACTGAACAATGCTCCATTGCTACATGTGCTTTAGTTGCAAAATAAATTTACAAGTTTTAAATACACGACAAACTATTTATTTAATGACCACAGCATTTTAACGAGCTTAAAGTCCTATAGCCCTAGAACAAAAAACGAAGCCGGGCACACATTTCTCAGCTTCTATGTAGGCCTCAGTGACAGAAATGCCACACGACATTTTAGGTTACCATCCCCCACGCACGACGTGATACTACAGTGTAAACATAACATGCTGTATGGCAACTGGATGATAGTCTGATCTGTTTACGGACAAATGCAAATTGATGTCAATCTTGTTATCGCGTTTCCCATGCACGGATATCAAATTTGCTGGGGATAGTGCGTTTAATTGAACCACAAGTGGAACTCTATATGGTTACTCTCTTACAATGAGCGCGTAGGTTTTCTATGGACAAAGTAACACAATGTACGGCATTTTAATAACATGTTAATAACTATCTGAGAGGATGTCAATAACAGAGCCGGCAAAAAAGATATCAGCCCTGCCCATGTTCCGCAAATATTTAGCCTACCAACGCGTCAAATTATTCTACATGAATACATAATATATTGAAGTTGTTAAAGTACAACAGCCCATTTATCCATCCTCAACTTATATTTTTTTAAGTGCCCCGCAAACATAATAAGACAACAGACATATACATAATTATACATTGTTTTAACTCATTACAAAATGTTAATCACGGGTTAACATGGAGAAAATAATACACCCTCGTATTTTTCTACAATTGGACAATTCATTTTAAGATCTAGATGGATTTCTAGTTGTGTTCTTATTTTATAAAATTCCATTTTATTTTCTTCACGAAATGTAAACACAGATAAATAAGATTTAAAATCAAACCCAATACATTATTTTGTATTCACCCCCATCACTAGGATTGTAATGACAGCAGGAATGTGACATATAAACCAGCCATGTATCTGTGCGTATGTTGATACCGTTTTCAAACCATCAGTTCAATATAATTGCACCAAATGTAAAACAAATTCTCATGACAAAATCCATCATTTGGCGCCGACTACATACGAAGTTAAAGATAGACTGTATTATTAACGATAGGCTTATTTCTCTATTTCATTCATAAAAACGCATAAACAAAAAATATTAAGTTATACCACTTCGGATAAGGATGTGACCTTTAAAGTAAAATTCCATATTTATTTGTTGTTTCAATACAAATAGCATCGAGACAAAATACTGGAAATTTTTGCTATGTCTAACCGTAAGTGCAAAGTCGTTTAGTGTCTCCAATGAAAGTACGATGTCGCCTGAAAAATTGACTCCTGTGGAGATGATATTCAAAACTTAATTTGGGATCACAATGATCGATTGCCTTTTTGTGATGGATCATTACGTTTAATAACGGCGAACAATATTCGATAATAACGATCAATTCGCATCACAGCTTGATTGTGAATAGTTAAAACATCGATATAACTAATAATATATAATAAAAGTATTGGAAGTTAAATACGTTTTATAAATTCTAAATAAAATGGTCACACTGGTCCTACATCGTTGACTTGATAAAACTTGATTAAGGGGACCACATTCGGATTAGGTCTTATATGCTTTTCCATCACTGATCAGTGGGCAAAGGAGATGTTGTAAATGTTCACTATAAATCCCCATTTTTAGCTCAAAACAATTTATATGACTGTTGTAGAGAAAACCCCAATAACCATACTGTTAATTTTCATAAACAATGCACATGTTAATAAAAGAAAATATCATGTTTTATAGTACAAGGACAACGCATGAATTACGGCATACAAGTACGGAAAAAGTCACAAAAAATAACAACGTGTATTCAAGAAAGCTTCAACGACGCAATTTCATCAATCTAATATATTTCTTAATTGTGATTATTATTAAATTTAGCTTCAGTGTACTTTTGACAGTTGTATTGTATACAGTGTCGATACGAGACACATTGTTGAGCTTAATACATAAAGCTATAATTTCTGATGTGTGTTTAAAATACTTACCTTTGTTTTTTACTAATGATAAACCAACAGCGAAATACAGAAACGACCAGGAAATAAATATGTGATAAGATTACATACACTTGTCTTTAATTTGCATTCTTTAAAATCATTTAAGATGACAGTATTCAAAATTGAGCCGAAGCCATTCAATCAAAATAAGGACAACAAAAGGACCTCTATGCTAATGAACACATTTGACAAACTGTACACGACAACTTACTAATGGGTAAATCATTAGTTTGCTCTCGAATGACAATTATTTCGATTCATCTGACACAATTAAGAGACCTTTCTTAAATGCAATGGTAATTTTTAAAATGGGTAGGGTGGACAGCGATTGATATAATCAAATTGAAAACCGCAGATGGAATATAAAAACATTAAATAGCCTAGGGCATCGAATTGATAATAGTAGCTCAATGTATTTACTTTATTTGTGATCAATCGCAAACAATCGCCAAACCCAACGCAGCACAGCAACACTGGGGTTCTTAACCAACCTTTAACACATAATTTATAAACATTTTATCTTACGTAATTAAATAATGTTATATGTAAATAAGCGTATAATACAAATGATGATTACCTATTTTATCATCGATCACTAGAATTGTTTTGTCAATTCATGCGGTAGCCATGTCGATAAATCGGACACGTGTAATGTATTAGCTGCGTCGATAATTTACTAGGTCATCTATATTTAATTAGGCTTGATTAAAATGCACCGCAGCAAAATAATCATCCGCTGTTCATGTTCCAACAAAGGAATGCATAGACGTTGATGAATTCTGTTTGTATTTATTTTAAAATGTAGTGAGTACATTTATTTCATGAAGATTGTTTACATCTGTCAAACGACTCAGATATTGAAATACGGAGAAAAAAAACACAAAACGACCCGTATAAACAACAGGGACAGTCTTTCACAATTGCTTATAAAATTGGTCATGAAATGACAAACGTCAAGAGAGAAATGACTAATATTAACAATAACCCATGATTAACTGCTCAAGAAGACATTTGCTTACTCTTCCGTTATATTTTGTATAACCAGGATGTCATTGATTCAAATATTATGGAAAATGATTGCATGTGAGCTGCAGTAACACAATATATAATATGATCCAGTCTAGTGAAGCTATTTATGTTTCAATACTTTGTTGCTAAAGAATGAATATTTGAAGAATGGTCATATATGAGTTTGTTTGTTCAAATATGCCTTTATCTAAACAGACATATTTGTACTAGTAGAATATAATTACTTGTGTTTATGTTTGGAGTTAAAATAACAAATAAACTGAAGAAATGCATTTTGATGTAACCTGTTTCAACAATACAGGTTAGAAAACCAAAACGAAACGTTTTAAGCAGACCAAATGCCCTTTTAATCCAAAAGACATCTTTCGTAGTTACGCTTTTGCTAAAAGGATCTGTCAACGTGTAAAATGTATAAATTCCTTATATCTATGGAATAGAACAAACTTAAGAAGCAACATCTTGTCAATTTCTTTGAATGTCTTTTCGCTTATTAAGCTAAAAACAATACACTTTGAAGATATGGTACGGAATATCGTTTACGGCCGTTCAACGCCTACATCTGATTGAAGTATGGCAGTTGTCAGTTACTGGCACAAGTATACGCTCAAGATTGTTATTCTTAAACGGCTAAGAGCGTCTAAGCATGCCCAGGAAACGTTTGAGTAGGTAACTGACCTGTCGTGAGAAGACAGTAAGACCGTTAAAAAGGCAAAAGAAAATCAAACAAACAAACAACATTAGCGAAGCATAGAAAAATATTATTACGATCATGTATGAACGATCATTTATTTATCTTAATAATTGTTATGCTATCGTTCGTAACAAGATCGTAAAGAACTGTATCGTCATATATACGTGCACATTTAGCCTCTCGTGAAATCTCCAAAGCAATTTAATTCATACCCAAAAGAGTGTCAATTTGTTGTTTATTTACCAACGGATAACGATAAATCGCATTTATTTAATTAACAAAACGTATCACCCCTGTGTATTATTTTCACTCTTACCCATGTGAAACCGATGCAGTTGATGGCGTCAGATAGCATGTCACCAAGCAACGAAGGAAAGCTGTTCAGGGCAGGAAAGTAGGCATGCATGTAGGGACTTTGCCAGTGTGTTATCTGAAGAATAGGGGAAACAATAATAATAATAATAATAATAATAATAATAAATAATAATATTAATATTAATAATAATACAAATAATAGTACTGATAATAATAATAATAATAATAATAATATATAAAATAATAATAAAATGGTAATTATATAGTATAATTATAAGTATCGAAATGTTGATAATTAAGCATATTTAATATTGCTTAAAACAGAAAATATTTAATTACCGCTGTCTAATGATGCGTAAAGGTGGTGACTCAAAATTGACTAAGCATTCATTTCTTAAGTGTTGCAATTATACAGCAACATTTACTGACTGATGGTTATAATACATTGTCTGTCGTTATCTTAATTTTGCAATATCAAATTGTAACATATAAGCTTGTTCACTGTTTCAACATAAACTCGAAAATACTTTATAGGACAAACATTATTGCAAATTAAATGGTACACACTCCAGGCATAATGACTCTCTCAACGTCATCCATGATTTGGTTCCAGTCCTCGCCCATCTGCGGTGCATGGTCCGGCACCAGATGCCGCATGTATCCGGGCTTCACGTTCGGCAACACTCTCCGCTCCCGGATGTTTTGCAGGTAGTCCGCAATGTAGTCAACCATTTCCTTCCCTGAAATTTTGTGTATCCATTGAGTTGTGTTCCATTTCATGGTGTTATATGCCCCTAAAGCAGTTTCCTTCCGTGACCTTGTTGGTCATTAGGCGGTGGGTGGTTTGTGCTTCACGTTTCAGGTAGAATGCCCTTAATAAACTGTCAAGCCTACGATGATGAGTCGAGAACAATTTTCGTAACTTTTATTTCAAGATAAAGGTCTCATTTCCAGGTTAAAGGTTGTGAATTTATTTCCTTCCTGGAGGACACAAATACCTTATTGTATTACCTATTCCCTAATCTTTTTAATAGATTTCGATACGCACGACACTAGTACAATAAACTAATGTGTGTGTTATTTGAGTCATCTGTAACGTTTCGGCGTATGTGTTTTCATTTTCTGTCTGCATAAGTTTTTTTTATTGTGAGCTTTATACTTATTGTGATGATCGGCTGGAACCTTAAACTGGCTTAAAATCATGCTTTGCAACGCTTTACGTTCCAATGCGGTGGTCTCAGATTTAATCGGTGTGTGTTTGTAATTGGCGTTGTTTTATACAAGTAGTGGTTATTAGTAAGGATTTATCTCCTGTAAGAGATTTTAAAATTGTGTTTATACTAAGAGGATTTATATCTTCGGATAATTATTCCACTTGACATTACAATATGCCACGTACAATGCTTATACTCCTAGATAAATTATGTCAATGTTGCAATTTAAGTTCAAAAGTCATTAAATTAAATTTCTGATGTTAACTGTTTGATGATTAATTTGTGTTCATTTCGCTGTTTAATGTTTTTTATCTTACCCCTTATCCGCCATTCGACAAGCTAAAATGCTTCCATGGCATTTGTCAAAATGAAAAGCGATTGAGCGTTGAAAAAGACGCGTTCTGAAAAATGTCAGTTAAAAAACAATTTGATGACAACTCCTGGCTAGAAAAAAAGGTTTTAAGTTTTGGGTCGTCAATGTAAAATATCTATGCAAAATCGATTAAAATGGCGGTCTAACCCACTATATTGACAATTCTGGAAATTCGTTTGTTTCTAACAAAGTGTTAAAAGATCACAACAAAATTATAACTCATGAACGCAGCCGTCGTAGAGCGTTAGCCCGTTTGATTTTGCTTCCAGATGCAATTAGAACGTGAAACAGTGTAAAGATCAATAGGCCAACAACGAATCTGCAACCTATTCTACGATTACCTAGACACCTCTTTAATTTTTAATAACTTATCACGTTTAAAAGTGAATAGATTTATAAAGATATATTGCACAATATCATGTCAGAATGACAATTAATTTTTGACGGTAATGAGATTTTTTTGGAGATGTCAAACAATTCTCAATACTGTTTTTGTGTTTTGTTGTTATTAATTCGTGCTGCATTTAGATATTTGACAAATTAGTATCATACCTACGAGTTTTATATTCTGTTTTTTGTTAAAATACTACTGCAATTTGTTTGTTTATGCAATTTAATAATAAAATCTTACATTGACAATTATTTCGCTAACAATCTTAATAAATACGCATGTAAACAGAATGCATACATGGTTGTTTATCGTTCAAATAAATTTGAGTTCACTGAAGTTTTCTTTGAATTTGTGAGGGGTTGGTCAGTAACAAATAATAACTTTCGGTATATAGCTTTAAACACTGTCGTTCATTATGTACTGTCATTCTTATCTTCTTGTATATCTACATTTCTATAAAGACTTTGTTAAAGCATTAGTCAAATGTGTAACGATGTGTTGTCTTTCAATCAAATGGTTTTGTTTGATCCGTTCGATCGGTCAGCTTAGTTAACTCCTGTATATAGTTTGCCTTTGAACTATGCATAAAGCATAAATAAAACTTCTCCATGAAAGTCAAAACGACAGATTACACTTAATAAAATCATTATGAACTTTGTAAAAGACATTGAATTGCCAAATATATAGGGTTTACAATAAATAAATGTTACAGTGACAGACTTGAATTATTTAAATAATAGTATTAGTTCTCTTTCTTTGCCCCATTACAAAAACTCTCATTTTTTATCTAATCACAAAAACTTGAACAATTTTTATTTTCACCAAAATATATGCCAAACAATTGAGTTATTTATTTGGTTAAGTGTATCATAATCCAGAAATGCACTAAGCTATTATTTTGTCAATGTCGATGACTAACTTCTTCACTTTTGTTTTATGTTGGGACATAAACACGCTACTTGCCTTTTGAACTAAATCGTTTTGTCACTCAAATTATCATGTATCAAAGTTACATGAACACACTTAATCAAATTTTTCATCGCAAAGGCTTATTTGTCTGTCAATTATCATTTTAAACAAGTATTTAATACTTGAATAGGAAATAAAACATGAGGCATTTTTCTATTGTGTTCAATGTAAAAAAAAATACCTCATTGCCTGTTAATTCAAGTTATGATCTTAAATAAGTATCAAATCGTATACACTTGTACTGACATTTATTATAACTATTTTGCAATATAATTAATGTGGAAGTATATATTCATGTACGCGCATAAAACGTACAATAAATGGAATGGAGGAGGCCGCTATCGAAAGCAACACGCTTATTGCCAAGAAAATTAAAAAATATATATGGCATGACTAAATACAATAACATTATATATCATTTACCTGTACTATTTATGCATTCTCATATGAAAATCTGAATCTAAAGAAACACATTTAACTAATTTTACCTTTTATGTAAAAACGTTTGATAGCACATACTTTTTCATAATTGTTATTATTAATAAAGTTTGGTACGATTTAGCGAAAAGTTACGATCAGGAGATTGAAACACAGTTTGGTTGCAAAGAAGTGATACTTATTTTTTGAATATTTATATTATATAACTTATAAATAAAATTCAGCTTAACATAACATCAATCAATATTAATAAGTAAGCATTTAAATACTCACCATGCTTTCGATACTGTTCAAAATCCATTGAATAAATATCCCTTTCAACCGATTAAATAGTGATTTCCTTCAGAAAATTATACCAGTATAAATATATTTAATGCAAACTTCAAACGCATGTATATGTACGATAGTTGTGTTTACAGGCTAATGTGTCTGTATTGTATTTCATGAAAATAATGTCACCAAAAGAAACATATTCACGCTAAATTGTAAAAACCCAATCACTAAACAGGTTTCAATCAAACACAGTTCGTAATTAAGATTTCAAATCTTTGCAACAGAAAAACTTATTAAGTCAAATATGTATATCACTGCATTAAAATTTATAATTTTAGAATTTTACAATCGCCAGAAAAAATACCAAATCGTGAAATTCAAACTTAACACAAATGTTAGAACACTCTAACTCCGTGATATCGCGGTCCGGTATGTCGCGATGTCCAATATATCGCTCATGACCTATGGTTCCCAAGTATCTGACGAGCACTAGATGTCTTGATCTGAAAATTTACTAACTTAAGCAAACCACTGCTGTAGCAAGTATCTTACTCCTTTTACGCGACTTTGCACGCAGTGAAACAAATCAATGAATTTCGGTCTGTCTTTTTATACTATTCGAATGTTCTTGCCTCAAAAGAATATGAACGCATTTGAACGCATTATAAATAATCATGATAATGTGCTTTATTACAAAAAATATTTAGTCTGATGTCGCGTAAAAAACAATAACACACAAGGTGAAATATCAATACCTGAATTGAAAATTTTAGAATATAACCTAAGCAACACACGCAAATAAGAAAATGCGAAAACCCAATCATGCAACAGATTGTCATCAAACGGCCATCTTCAATTACGGAATTTCTAAATGTGCAGTTAAATTATAGCTAAACGTGTGTTCATCACTTTTCTTTTTCGATAAAGGCTAGTCATTCGAACTATGTGAGGCATACGGCATTCCTACAGGCAATAAATATTGTGGGACATCTCTCTATGAAACACCAGGACCATGTAATGTAGAAAGAATTGTTAGTCTTCGTGGTTTGAAGCATTAATTATTCATAAAGTAAAGGGTCACTTTTAATAACCAAAACACCATGAATTATAAAAATGAATTCAATTTGAAGGAAAGCCTTAAATAATTGTAAACCAATTTGCTTGTTAAACACATTGTATAAACTAGATTTAGGTTAACTAGCTAACATACTAAAGTAAGTCTTGAACAAATAAGCTCAGATCAAAATGAATATATCAGTTAACGTTGTATTTTATGAAAGCATTAAAAGAGTTTGTCTACATACTTTTCCTCTGTGAAACATGTAAAATTAGAACAGTATAAAGTACCGCCATAACCCAATTTGTCGACAAAACCAATAATAATTATTATTCCTAATTCGCGCAATATGCTATTACACAATATGTTAAAACGGCACTCTGAAATCCAAACATGCGAAACAAAATGAGATGAATACTTTGCAAATGATTACGTACGACGAAAAAAAGTTCGTGGACAAGTGTGTAAAAACGAATTATACATACTTTGTATTATATTCAATGGTAACAAACAAGGATTATCCAAAGAATATTGGAAGCAAACTTATTCCTTTGAAAAATGGGCTAATGAGATAGTAATATAGTATTTTTGCAAAATATCTTCATAAACAATCATCCATTTATTATTGGATTGTCACTCATTAAAGATATATCTAATAGTTTAATACGCAAGTCCGCAAATAGTAATGAATCGCAAAAAATACTTCTTGATGACAAAAAAGAACCAGTAAAAGACAACTGCTTATTATTTTAATTGAAATTAAAAAGTACTTTTTGAATGCAAAATTAAAGAAGTAATCCCAAATGTTCAGGGATTTAAGGCTAGCCGGAGATAAGCCTTATATATGTATGAAAACACATCAAGTGAATCAAATAAAGGAATTAGTTCGAAAGTTATAAGTCTTATATGTAATCTATAATTGCATATAAAATGTGTTAACCTAGCAACACTCATTATATATGTATTTCATAATTGAATTTACAAAAAATAATTGTTGTTAAACTAAAAAACTAAAATTATATATGGAACTTGAAAATATGTTGAAAGTGTTTACTGAATTTTGCAAATCAAAATAATAATTTATTGAGTTGTAAAAATTCAATCTTTGCTTAACATAAATGTTTGGCCATAATTTCAATTATTAATGCAACTAGCAAATGGTACATGACTTGGTCTTATGTTAGTTAGAGTAGTGTTATCAAAGTTAAAGTGTAATTGTAAATCTGAAATCTTCGAGTCAATAATAACTTAATAGTATTGTGTTATAAATAAACAAGTATGTAAGTAAAGTAAAAACCGGTAAACACGGTATCAAGAAGAATATAGTAATACAGTTTTTTGTTGTGTTAGTTATAAAACAATTACAAGACTGGAAATATGGTAAAATAGTCCATACATATATATGTCTTTGCAAATAGATTGTATTTACATATATTACGAAATAAATATACTAATTGAAACATGGAAACAAATGTTTACCTGACCTTAAAATTGCATTTTAAGTATGTGGGACCTCCAGTAACACTTTTGAAATATGGCTTATATGTAAAGTAAATGGAATATTGATAAAAAAAATAATATATATATATATAGTTAGTTTTGAAATGTGTGAGTTTTAAAATAAAGTTCGGATTAAATTTCAACAAGCTCTGACCACTTTTAACACTCTTTAAATTAATTAACCCTTTTCATAACGAAATTTCGCTACATTAATTTGCTGCCTGACAATCCTGACCTAATACGACGGTGACAAATACATGAAAAAAAGTGTTTAAAAAGAGCACACGTGCATCGTCCTTTAAAGTGTCTCGTTTCTATTTTATTTGTTTACATCGTGATCATAAGCGACCACTCAAGCCGCAGTAAATGACAGATGAATTTTTCATTGGCTTAAATCCGTTAAGATAATTGTTTTATCATTAATGACCCATCAGCACGCGAGCGTTAATTCTCTGAATTCTTTATATAGTAGGAAACATGATTGTTTGCTGATTTTCAATTTAGATTCGTTTCTGTCTAATAGGATTAACTAATCAAAATGACACTTAGTGGTATTTGTGGAAATTGGGAATAGCGCAGGTAAAGGTCAGAATGGGTTACGGAAGCTCACGGCCTGTTAGATGCCCGTACAAATACAATACGGGGACTCTGAAGAATTATTTTCATAATTATCAAAACGCAATTATTTTCCACTTACCCAAACAGATATATCTCAATATCTTAATGAGTAAATGGAATTGTTTAGTCCAGTTATGTCACGTTGTACATCGGCGACCCCAGTCGCATTCATATTTAGTCAAGTTTACCAATACCTTATTGGCATTTATTCATATGGATTGGTAATACGTGTTCCAATTAATTTTGTCTTTAATACACGGATACTTAAGTGAAAACATGATATTGCACACTTAATGCTGCGTCTATAGAATGCCTGTTTGTCTATTGTAAGCAACTATTCTGATATCAATTCATTAGGACTGATGAACTGTATTGCACTCAATAATGTACTTGGTGTCCAGTGTTTAAATACAAGATTGAAAGCAGCTCATTCTACAAGTACAATGTGTTGAACTCTATTTATATATTGTTTGTTAAATAATTGCATTAGGGGCTTTAACTGCTCATTCAGATTGGTCGAATTTTGAACACACTTAATATGAAATAAAGTACATTCTTAAATAGTTTGTTCCAAGAGATCAAAGACTGGTCTGCAACTTATTCATTTGGAATTCTAAAAAAGTATTGAATACCGTCCCAAAATAATTTGTGTCAAATGCTCCAATACTGTACTGCAACGTGCTCAGATGACATGATATTAGCTACTGAACTCCATTCATAAACAATTTTATTGCTGCTGTGATTTTCGTTTGTACAACACTTGGAATAATTAAAGCATAGTTTTCCTTTCCTTAGACTGCTTAAGTGTGTAAAACGCCTTTAAAGAAACTTTTTTCAAAATACTACTGCTAGTTCTCTTTCATAATGTACATTACGCAATTTAGGCAACCGATTGCTTCAAAAAGAGCAGCAACGTTATACGTGTAAGAATTTCGAAAAAAAGCTTTTTCCAGAAACACATGTTCATTTAGAAATGTCGACGTTTAAATTCTGTCATTCATTGCATATTCCGTTAATTCCGCAACGGTTTAAATATTTAAACAGTGGCACGCGCTGACCTATTCTATTCACATATTGTTGAAAGGATGACAAAGAACATGTTCTCCCAATCGAAATTCTTACATTAAAACTGCATATGTTGAAGCGAATTGGGAATGCGCAATACTTTAACGGTCATCGAAACACACTCTACGGAAGGCTAATAAGAGTGTTTTTCTACCGATGTAAATATTGCGTGCAGTCCCGGATTACCCGTTTAGCAGAGTAGGCAACTGATAATAGTCCCGAGACTTTTAGGGGCCCAATGATACATTGATTATACAGACTACAGCGATCGATTGATTTCTTAAATTCTTAATCTAATTATTTAAATTTCGAACTGACCTCAAGGGATAAAAATAGCATTTAATTATTATTAACGGACATTGCCATATTTAAGTCTTGCCAGAATTGGCACTGGTTGGGTAATTAAAACGACAAGGCATTAACGGCACTTATAGCGTGACAAAATCATCTCCATCGCTTACCTCCCCTGAAGGTTAAAGTGTGCATGCACGATTTTGTCAACTATTTATGAATTTATATTAAATGTGTAGAAAAACTTATTTTACATATATTTCAATATAAATTAAAATAAAAGTTAAGAAGAACATGTGTCGAAAATGCGAAATAAGCCAGATATTTAATTCTGAAATCGAAAATGTCTATACAGTCGAATCCGCCAGCATGCATGTACGATGTGAATCTAAAATACGTTTTAGTGCAAATTCGTTCATACGACCCACAAAAAACAATTTTGTTTTGCGGATCATTTTTGACGATGCTGCAAAGCAGCTCGTCTAAGTTATCAAACCATGAAACAAGAAATATCTTTAAAAAGATATACGGCGTTGATGTTGTAATGTTTGCGACCAGTGAAGGAGATGAAATGAAGCGACCATGTATTTAATTAAGGTAGTCAGTGATAATAAGATCATATATTTTAATGTATAAACAAATAAAAATGAAGAACAAGAATAGGTGAAATTGTATGTTTTATTGTCAATAAGTATTGTAATGACTAGGTTTTCATAATTGAACGAGTAATACATTGGTTTCAATAGGAACAGAAAACATATTCGCCACTGAAATACTATGAACATAATGTTGGAATGAAATAAAAGATAATGTGTTATAATGTGTACAGATGTTACTAGAATGTAAACATAAAAGACTCAATATTGCAAGCATCATAGTGATATGAATTTTTTGCAGAAAAACATAACTTTATATAAAAAATGAACAAAGCAAAGTACAAAGAAACATATTTACACTAATAAACGCAAATATGGATTATAATAAACCAAAAACAGATATATTAACAACACCTATATATTTCCTTAGTATCGCGGGCTACCGCCTCAAAACCCCCGCTGTGTCGATAGTGGTAAACAACTGCGTACCGGCAAAGTGCAATCTAGCCTGTTTTTGTAGTGTTTGGTGTGGCCGCTACGGCATGTAAGCAATAGATTCTTTTAATTGTAGAGACACATGATTAATGCTTTACTGCTTCTTAAACTAAGGAGAAACGTTTCGATGTAATGTTTAGAGGATGTTTTGTATCATTACAGTTTTTAATTTACATGTAATTTACCATATATTCAAATTTCACATCAAATAATATGCATCAAATGTTTAGTCTGGGAACCAGACTACTAACGTTTACGGTGATTTTTGTATTATTGGCCAATGTACACTTCGGGTTTATTCATTTCGGACCTATCATGAATGAAGGTCATCTAAAGTCAAAAGTGTCGCTAAACAGCTATGCCGAAAAATTCTTCACAATGGCGACCTATGTAAAGACCGAGCCAGTCAGATTGAGATAGCTCGATTTTTCTAATCGGCATACCTCGCTGGTTATCATTGATAAAGTTATAGGAAGCTCGGCTATAAATAGGACAGCATATTCTGGGAAAAAGATTTAATAATAGTTTGAAAACGTTAATTTTAAATCAGTTGTATTCAATCCAGTATATGTTTATAGATCAATGAAACAACTATGCATTTCTGTATTGTATTTGACATTTGTCGTGATTCAGTAAATAAATTGCGAATTAAAACGTGTATAATTAACTTTCAACGCGATCATGAGTGTAAAGAAAACGATTTATTTCGAACCTGCCATTTGTAAACGTTGTAGCGACTATGGTATATAAACAGCATAATAGCCATATTTTCGGTCAGCAGCTGGAGCATGCGCGTCGCGACCGAGGCGAGAGTCGCCCGCAGAAGATTTTCTCACCTGTACCTATTTCCTTATAGAGGGGAACTTCTGCGGGTGGCTCTGCTAATCCAGCTGAGTCCGTCACCCCTCGAGCCGGACGTCTTCCACACCGCTGGGATTGCTGTCTTCTCCAAGATGCAGCGGACTTGTCACCCGCTGTTTATCGTCGAGAGCTCGCTGGCCCGGCCCTGCCAGAGGTCCCGTCTGTAGGGGGACGAAACAGTGGGACAGCAAGATCACCAGTGTGGGAGACATAAGGGGCGGACCTGAAACTGGGTCTGCAATACTAGTCTCATGAACATCGAGGGGTTGGCCCTATAGAGAGACCCCGGGACGGCGGTACTCAGTACGCTCAACGTGCTGGGGAAACCGTCTCGGGGATGAAGACGACGGCCGGTGACTTCGAGCGTGGCCATAAAGGCAGAGCGGCGAGCTGCAGACCCTTGGTGGAGCTGCGTCCAGACATAAATTTATCTTTGAGATTGTCTATTGTCTACCAGTGCACATTAAGGTCTCATTGGCCACCGTGCACTGGTCTATTTGGATCTAAATTATATCTTTGGCGAATACCCGGGAAGCCGGGTTAATTTGACCAACTTTGGCACAAAATTAATCTTTCTCCCCTGAAAGGTCACAGGGCAGGTCCATCCTTACCGTGAAGGGCTCGAATGGACCTGAAAATAAACTCTGAACAACAACATAACATTTGTGAAACTCGCTCTTGTGCGTGCTTACTCATTTTGCATATTTAATAAACTTTTCAAACAGAAATTACAGAGCCACATTAGTGCACATACTATGTTTAATAATTCATTCGTTTGTTGGATATTGTTTGCTGTTTTAAACACATATTAGGTCATATCGCGGAGATTTAGTTAACCATACCATGTGTTCATGGGCGAACTCACGTATTCAAGTGCTCTAACGACTATGTGCTCATACCTACTTTCGGGAATCATCATGAAAATATTGCCGTACTTAACGAAAAAACATGCCTAAGCTTATTGAATTAGAGAAAAAAACAATAATCAAAAGAGAAAAATTATATGTTCATGCACATGAGCATGTGAAATCACGTCCGTACACATAGCATCATTAACATATATATAGGAAAGGAAACAACGAAATATAAAGTTTGGTATGATATACATGTGAAATTAAAGAGCATGGTGTAATTAAAGAGCATGTCAAGTTTTGAATTTATATGCTGAAACGTAATGTGATAACCCACAAACGTTTTACTGTAACAGAATGTTTTTTTTAAAGATAAGTGGAACAGAAAATACACTTCGAATATCTTTTTAAACATATTTCTTGTTATATTTCATCGAGAATGTAACCCGCCTCCCAGTTTCGCTGAATGGATCAAATTCCCCACGGGGACTACTTCCCCGTACCCCCAATTTTTTTTTCGTACCCTACATTTTTCGTACCCAATTTTTTTCGTACCCAACTTTTGCTCGTACCCAAACAAAATTTCGTACCCAATTGTTTTTTCCTACGCAATTTTTTTTCGTAACCAACTCTTGTTCGTACCAATTTTGTTTTGGCATAATTTTTGTACCCAAAATGTTTGTACCCATTTTTTTCCTACCCAAAATTTCGTACCCACATACACAATTGAGGTGATGTTGATGAACTTAAATAGATGCTTTTATATCAATCCTCTTCAAAATCATCGTCACACAGTACGGTCAGTACTTTGATTATTTTCCTGTAACGATATCTATTCATACGACACACGAAGAAGACGAATGCTTCTTTTATTGTAGGAAAATATGTACGAAATATCTTCGTCACAATCGGCTCGGGACGCTAATTTGTCTTTGCTGCATTTTATGAAATTCTTCTTCAATGTATACTTTTTCTTGCCTATTTTGTGTCATTTTAACATTTTTTTTTTCAATATATTACAATTTAACACATATACAAATCGTGCATACACACTTTAACGGTAACCAAATACCACGATTTGAAAGGGTCTTCTGTTCTAAACTTTGTCCCTTATTAAAATGAAAATTATTGCATAAACTCTATCTATAATGCCCTCTGGTGGGGTGCAGAAACTTGGCAAAAGGAGGGCTTGAACGGGAGAAATCGTGTATTAACAATGCGATTCACGTGCCGTTCAAGCCCTGTTATGTGTTTTTCATATCCATAATCTGGTTCACGCGCATTTACTTCCCTTCTCCAGCCTTCGACGGCTTTCCAAGCATAAATGGGGAACGAATAAGCACCAGTTTCCTCATGCATGCAGGGATAATGACTATTTCAATCCACTTTTCAAGTTATACCATCTGCACTCTCTTGACAACAGCTTTATTTTATTGGCAACGTCAATGGAAGTTAAGGTTATTTACTCAACACTTTCAAAAGACTATGCTGTAAATGTAAGTGTTTATGTACCTTCAACGTTCCTGCTGTAAATACCAAAATAATTCCTCATTTCTTACTTTGCGCGGCTGCATTTCAACTTTGCATTAATCCACGGTTTAAACACATTTTAAATCGAAAACTGCCTATCCGAAGGTAAAGCCTCGTCATTTCGGATGATGACCGAGTGAGACATATGTAAAACACAACCTTGAACTGTATTGAAATAATTAATCGAATTATTTGTCGATGTCGAATGAACAAAACATATTGTTTTCAATGTTATTTAAATTATTTTGGTATGTGTGATTTGTTTATGCAATAATAGCGAAAATACAAATTTTCTCGGACATGATCATCTGCGGGCGCTCTCAAAATCCGTTCCTGCCCTCGTGCTGCGCACTCGGGCAGGAACGGATTTTTTCGAGCGTCCGCAGATGATCATGCCCTCGAAAACATGTTTATCCCGATATTGCAGCAA
>NC_068356.1:62481196-62541196 GCF_020536995.1 Dreissena polymorpha
AAGGATTTATCCCCCGGAAGAGACCAAAGGGCATAGTGCACGCTGACCAGCCGTCGACTGCCTATCGGCTGAACTAGTTTCGGCCGGGATTTTTAATTACGGTCGGCCCCGTGCATGCAGCCTATTTAGCCTTCATCTCGTATGCGTCATTTCCAGTGAGCGGGTATGCCCCTTTAAGGGCCCCTTTCGGACGAACAAGAGTTATCCCCCGGGAGAGACCTAGTGCACGCTGACCAGCCGTCGACTGCCTGTCGGGCTGACCTAGTTTTCGGCCGGAGTTTTAATTAGGATCGGAGCCAGGTGCAACCTATTTAGCCTATTACGCGCATTTTTGCCTGTGAGTGGGTATGGCCCTTTAAGGCCCCTTTCGGACGAACAAGAGTTATCCCCGGAAGAGACCTAGTGCACGCTGACCAGCCGTCGACTGCCTATCGGGCTGAACTAGTTTCGGCCGGGAGTTTTAATTACGGTCGGCCCCGTGCATGCAGCCTATTTAGCCTTCATCTCGTATGCGTCATTTCCCAGTGAGCGGGTATTGCCCCTTTAAGGGCCCCTTTCGGACGAACAAGAGTTAATCCCCCGGGAGAGACCTAGTGCACGCTGACAGCCGTCGACTGCCTGTCGGGACTGACCTAGTTTCGGCCGGGAGTTTTAATTAGGATCGGAGCCAGGTGCCAACCTATTTAGCCTATTACGCGCCATTTTTTGCCCGTGAGAAATATAGGTTTAGCTGTAACCATTATTCAACCATACGCGCATGCGTGGTCTTTTGGCTCCCGGATTCTTGTTTATTATTATATCTTCGCGCATGTAAGCTGGCTCTCGGATTTTTGTACTGTTATTTTTGCGTTGCTATTGCCGAGTTCTTGACAAAATTTAGTGTAGTTCATGATGTGCAATTGGATATATTTATCTTACTTAATTTAAAAGACCAATCAAACAAATATACTTGCAACATCGTGCACACTGTACACGCCTAAGACATGTACTGTTTCAGCATTCATGTGATAATGAGTAATGATCCTGTTCAGATATTGGTTTGTTACGTTACATCTCTAACGAATCAGGGATACGAATAATTATTCGGTAATAAATTGACTATCATACGGTTGTAATAAATTAATTTCAACAGGCGAAAGTCTGTTTTGATGCTCTGTCGACAAAACTTTCAGTAAATAATACTGGTTGACGCTAATTATATAACTTATCTTTAAATGACACACGACACTCTAGACATAATATAGGAAACGTCGGCCCCGCCCCAAATGTTATTGCTTTGTGGCATTTTTATTGTGCAGTTTCACATGTGTAACTGGTGTATAATCTATTTGGATTTCAAGTATCGATGCTATGGAAAATACTAAATTGTGTTTATTTAATAAAACTACTATCTCAATTGTTGGTAAAATTGGATGAGTCTCATTTGAAGCTCAAACGTTGGTAGTCGTCCGAACTGAATTTATGTCCGTTAGAGCTAGAGTAGGGGACAGTACTAATGTGTTGTAAACATGCATATATGTTTAATGATCTTACAAATAGGTTAACATGTTAAAAGGTCCAAACACATTGTATCCAGACAAACGGCACCCGGCAAATCGGCTCTCCTGCGCGTTTTTGGCATTCCCGACAATGGGTTCCTCGTAAATTTGTCCACTAGGACAAATGACCCTCGAATAAATTGTCCTCTTGGAAAATCGGCATCAGTTTGCTTTGTCACTCAGGCAATCGGCTCCCGAATATTCTTCCCCTATTTTCGCTATTAGAATACATATTCAATTATGATATTTCTGCGCGGACTGCCTTTCAATGTTGATAGGTAATGTATTTTTTTTACAAATTAATTGTTTCTTAAATATGGTCGATCACAATACATGTACATGTATTTAATACCGGAAATGACGGATGGCTTGCATTTTCCTTCCTTGCCCCAATTTATATACATATACATAACATTATTCAAAAGCAGCGACAACAACAATATTTATAAATTCAGCAATAACGTATATACAAGCTCATAACCTGCATTATATATGCATTATACAATTTATAAGTAATGGTAGACTATTGAAGTTGGACGATAGTTTTATGAACTGGTTAACATTGTAAGTTATGAAGGGAATTAACATTGCAATTAATATTGAAACCGCACTCTATATTTACTAGTTTACTTACAAGACATAAGATTAGAACAATTTGCATTTTGGTGAAACATATATTGATCTGATTGTTGAAATTGGGTGCTTATATGTCAAAACCGATATTGATATCTCTGCGTGTCCATTATCCCGGCCGCATGACTTATTGTGTTGTTTTTTGTTTGCTTGTAAACAGCTGATTTTAATTAATAAAAAGTAATCTCTGTCTTATTATGCCCCATCGAAGAAGAGGGGGTATATTGTTTTGCACATGTCGGTAGGTCGGTCGGTCCGTCTGTCCGTCGGTCGGTCGGTCCGTCCACCTGATGGTTTCCGGATGATAACTCAATAACGCTTACGCCTAGGATCATGAAACTTCATAGGTACATTGATTATGACTGGCGGATGACTCCTATTGATTTTGATGGCACTAGGTCTAAGGTTAATGCCACAGTTACTCGTTCTTGGATGTTAGTTTAAGAGAAAATGTGCAGATACATATTATTGTACTGGTGTCGTGGGGTCTCCGTCCCACCAGATGGTTTCCGGATGAGAACTCAGAACACTTACGCCTAGGATCATGAAACTTCATAGGTACAGGAAGACAACATGTTTTTTACAGAACATATGTGCAGTACAACAATAAATGTTTGAGGTCAGTATTAAGTTGTTTTAGTACAAATTAAACCAGATTTCTTTTTTCTATAATAAAATACTGAAATACTCATCATTTTAGTAATCCGACATGGTATCCGGACAATCACTCATACGGCACAATCGCTCCTACGCTAAATTTGACAGGGCAGACAGTCGCTCCTACGCTGTTTTGAAAGGGTGGACAGTCGCTCCTACGATGTTTTTGACAGGGCGGACAATCGCTCCTACGATGTTTTGACAGGGCGGGACAGTCGCCCCTACATTATTTGCCAATCCGGACAATCGCACCTACATTATTTTGTCACCCGGACAGTCGCACCTACATTATTTTGACTCCACTGCAAAACGTAGTGTACGCCGGTCAAAGGCTAACACCTATGATTAACCGACAATTAAAATTTGCCAACTTGTGTCGGAAAATGCCAAATACTGTAAGCCAGATATTTAATTCTGAAGTCGAAAATGTCTGTACATTTGAATTCGCCAGCATGTTGCATTTTATGAATTTCGTCTTCAATGTATGATTTTTCTTGTCTAGTTTGTGTTATTGTAACATATACATGTAACATTTTATCATATATTACAATTCAAACACTACAAAAATCGTTCAGTATCAGTATCACTTTAACACACTATTTTAATAATCATTTGAAATGCCGATTAAGAAATCGTTCAGTGTCGTATCAATCAATGGGTCAAATGTAAAAAAAAAGAACTAGCCAATTGTTTACTATCCTTATTTCACTTTAAAGGGATCTTTTCACGGTGTGGTAAATTAACAAAATTGAAAAAAGTTGTTCCATATTCGCAAATTTTCGGATTAGTTATGATATTTGTGAGAAGAAACAGTATAACTGAACATTGGCCATGGTCTAATATAGCTATTATATGCATCTTTTGACGATTTAAAAACCTAAAAATTATAAAGCGTTGGCAGCGCGAAGCGATTGAATAATTTGGAGAGTTCTGTTGTTGTCGTTTAAATTTGTGCAACTACGAAGAAACAAGGTATAAAATACGCATCTTATGTATCCTTGGCAGGATAGCTTAGTTGGCTAATGCGTTTTTTACTTCGAGTCCTGCTGCGGGCTACTTTTTTTTCCTTTCTTAAATTTATTTTTGATTTTTACTTGAGCTTTTAAAATTTAATGTTTACATTTATCAATATAAAACATTTAATGACAAACTTCAAACCATGCCAACATCTGTGAAAAGGCCCCTTTAATGTGACGTCAGTCTGTAATCTTTAATGCACGGTTCGCACATCATAGGTGTGAAAGTGGTCATTATCGATTGATACTACCATTGTTGATATAGCAATTATTGATTAAATGCGGTTTTTTTATGTTTATTCCATTCGCAAAATGGCACTTATTTCAATAAATGTATTGTAGGAACGAATGTCCCTGAGAGGAATAATGTAGGAACCATGGTCCGAAGTGCCCTTATAACTACCTTATATTTACAGAATCGACAAGCTGTAACATAGTATGTTTATAAGTAAATTAATTAATTAAAATCAAATTGATCGGCTCATGTTGAATCGGCTTACTATTGATAGATAGACTTTATTTTCCTCCATTCATGAAGAACATAACATATAATACAAGCAAGGAAGTACAATCGAGTATATACACACACATGAGATCATAATTGAAACAACTCAATACATTCAATTAGATTATTTACAAAGATAAGTATAACATAGCTATGTAGATGATAAATAATTGTTGATTCCTGAGGAAAATAATCACATTGAAATAATAATTAAAATCATATTTTTTTCAGTGTAACTTATTCGCCGAGGATATGTCTTAAAGCGAAAGCGAAAATAAAGACATAGGTTAACAGGTTGGCAATTTTAATTGTTGGTTAATTATAGGTGTTAGCCTTTGATCGGCGAATAATATGTTTTGCCGTGGAGTCAAAATAATGTAGGAGCGATTGTCCGGGTTGACAAAATAATGTAGGAGCGATTGTCCGGGTTGGCAAAATAATGTAGGAGCGACCGTCAGCCCTGTCAAAACATCAGACATGGATATGTATCATTCCGATCATGAATAAATGGGTCGCCAAATTTTACTTAAAAACCTTTCTTACATAAGTGAATGTAATAATTTCATAAGGATAAAACTACTTGTATAATGATTCTATTTATATGTGCCAATTTTACTCAATAAATCAATTCAGAATTGTGTTCACTTTTATTATCAAGAAATTCAGTTTTATTATTTAATATATTATTTAAATCGATCTTTAGTTTGTGAACGTAATTATAAGTTCGATCATTTTAAAGTATTTTGCATTTTTAAGTATTAACGTGTAAATTTCTTTATAACGTAATATCTTATTGTCGTTTCAGTGCTCCAACTAGCAATTAATATCAGGACGTAGCGACGGTTCCCAAGTAGGATGAATCCCGCTGCTCTTTATGCCGCCCTGCCTTTGTTCTTATCCTTAATATAAATAAACATTACAAAACACGCTCCCGCTGCCGCTCCAGGTGTGTCCGAAGATCTATCTATTAACAAAATAGAATGGTTACATCGAGGGAAAATTCCCGGAGGTCATCCGCCGCACTCTGTTATCTGGCGGACTGACTCTAGATGAGAGGTCAATACACGCTCCGTGTCTGGCGCTATCACGCGTTTTCAGCGTGTATTCCAATACACGTGCAATTTTGACACGCGCAACACATTTCTAACATTAAATAAACCTTAAAAATAAGATTGTTTAAACAAAAAAAGATATAAACTTATACATAATTGATTAATAAAATATGTGTCTTTGAAGCAATATGAAACCGAACATTCGTAATATTTAAGACCGAATAAACGTTTTTACGATTTCCGGAGAAACGGCAAACGGACAATCGTCACCCAGTGTTTTCTTGCATACTCGGACAGTCGGCACCCTGTTAATATATCGACCCGGACAATCGGCTTCCGATTTAATTGTAAACCCGGACAAACGGCACCCGATAAAAGACAATCGATTTAGCCCGTCAGCACCTTGTTTGACTAAACAGTCTAAACAGCTAATTGGTTTAGTAAAAACATGTGATTGACCCAATATATGTATACAATATATAATATAAAACACCACAATACATGAAGATAGTACTTTTCTAACGCAATGTCCGTCAGGTATTATTATATTAAAAATTAGCGATCTTTTTTGTTTACAACCATTCAGCGGATTAGACTAATCAGTACGATAAGGTGTTGACGGGATTTTCTTTCCCTACAAAGCCATATCAAGTCAAGTGTCTTTATTGGTAAAAACAACATTAACTGCTTCTTAGTATTAAATCGGTAGCCGTTTGTCCGGGTTAACAATTTAATCGGGTGCCTATTGTCCAGGTCGACAAATTACAGGATGCCGACTGTCCGGGTATGCAAAAAACACTGGGTTCCAATTGTCCGGTTGCCGTTTGTCCTACAATCCGTCTTTACAAGTACAGCTTTGAGTACGTCTTTGTCTAGCCATAAATGCACGGTCTGATGTTTTAAAGATGAATAATATCTAAAATAAGCTAAATAAAAAAAGCTGCATATTTTAATATATTTTAACTTGCTTATGTATCTGCTGAAAATGTAAAATGTGCAAAATAAGATGTACATTTCAAATTAATTAACAAAATACCTAATATGCAGTATTTGATACCTAGTATTTAGTGCTGTATGTGGTCATTATATTTAATATGCTGATAAACAGGCTAGATGTATTGCATAACCTTTACATTTTATCATATTTTATAAACTTGCTTAATATGCTTAATGGGATGTATGTTTTAACCTATAAATTAAACTTTCTCAAAAGGCTAAAACGACGCTCGGTTAATCGTGTTTATTACATAATAAATGTGCTTAATAACATTTTTAAGCATCTTAATAGGATTGGTGTGCCAAATATGCTATATATTGTATAGTATATTATATAATTGATACATAGGCTGATAAAAGGTTTAGAAAGCTAAATAGGATTTTTTAATAAACTTGTTAAATAGACTAAATAGGCTGTAGTTTAATTCAATTTATGTAACGTGTTAATTATGCTAAATTATCTGTTATAGGCTGCTATAAAGGCTAAATTGGCTGTATTTTTTCCATAATTTTTAAACTTGCCAAATATGCTGCGAAATAGATTTCATGTGTTTAAAATGCATTTTGTAACCAATTTTATAAACTTGCTAAATTTGCTATATTTAAATCCTTCTTTTAACTTTCTAACTATTCTAACTATATTAAATAGGCTGTTAAATAGGCTAAATGTGATGAATCTGTTAGACATACAAGCTTAAAAGGCTTCATAGGCTTCAATGACTGTTTAAAGGCTAAATATGATGTATGGTTCGGCCTATTTAATTAGCTTGCAGAACAAAATACATAGGACGCTATATATGCTTGAACGCTAAATGGGTTGTATATTTCATTCTATTTCATACACTTGCTGAATATGCTAAATATTATTCTAAATAAGCTCAAAATGCTAAATAAAATGCATTTTAACGTCTTTAATAAACTTGCTTAATATGCTTACGGGCTTAACAAGCTGATAAATATGCTATATAGAATGTATGTTTCGAAATATTACAAAAACTTGCTGAATAGGCTTAATATGATATATGTTTCAAAATTTATAATAAACTTTCTAAAAAGGCCTAAAACTGCATCAGATTTGGCATATTAAACCTATTAAGCAGCCATTTCAGCCTTTTTTATCAAGAATGTATGTTACAACCGTTTTAAAAAAAACTTGCTTAATACGCTTATAAGATTAAAAAAGTCTACTAAATATACTTAATATCATATATATTTCAACATATTAATAAACCTGCATAATAATTTAAACAGGTTGAGTAGTATGTAGTTTAAAATTATTAAAAGTATTATTAAAGAAAATTGTAAAATATGCTAAACAGGCTGAGAAGGCTGTTAAATAGGCTAAATAGGCTTAGAAGGATATAATATTATGTATTTTATACTATGTAATAAAACATTAATAATTTATATATAATTTATGAATTCCTTAAAATTTTATTTTTTCTGGATAATAAACACAAATTTGGATTTGAAATATTGCAACCAAAAGTTAATTAAATCATTTCATTATTAATAAATGTTATTGAATAATTATTATGATTGTATTTATAAGTGCAAATGGTAACTCAGATAATATAAATAGAGAAGCAAATACTAAATAGTATAAATACTTGTTATAAATTGAGGGTTTTATGACACAACTTGGTTAAATATTTGTAGTCAAGCACACAAGTTAAATTATACACTATATTTGATTGTTTAAATTTTTTGTTGGTAAAAGTAATATTAGTATGTCATGCATTTGAAAGTACGAAGTACAACATAATTTCAAAAATACGTTTGGGTACATTTCTTTATATTTCAATATAATTTTAGCGATCACACTAGCAGTAAATAGTAGGACGCAGCAGGGACCTATACAATCACAGTGTTTGTGTAGGTCCCTTGACGCAGCGACGGTTACCATTAAGGATGCGCCCCGCTGCTCTTCATACTGCAATGCCTGTGTTCTTATCAATCATATCAGTTTACATAATAGCATGACGCAACGACGGTTGTCCACGAGCGTGTGTGTATCAGAGTTTATTTACAGGTCCTACTGGCCTCTGCACGAGGTCTTTGTAGCCTGACCTATGTTGTTGTCCACGAGCATGCGCCATGCCGCATGTTTTGTTTTTTTTATTATTTAAATCATAGTTTATTTACAGGTCCTACCGGCCTCTTCACGAGGTCTTGAGGTCCGACCTGACCATGCCGCATGCTTGCGCGATGCTGCTCTTTATACCGCGCTGCCTTTGTTCTTATGATTGTTATAGGTAAAAATAGCGACATCATACTCCCTCACCAGATGTGCCTAAATTTGCATACCATTGTCATTGAAATTCTGAAATAATTATACAATATACAACGAACATTCGTCTGTTAGTATTTGATTTAAGTCTCAAATAAAATGTATCGCACAGTGAAAACTGGTATTCGGACTTTCGTTCCCACAGAAATCGTTCCTACGCTAATGTTCACAAGGCGAATATTCGTACCAACATTATTTTTACAACCCGGACATTCGTTCAAACGTTATATTGACAACCCGGACGATCGTTTTTACATTTGTTCCAACAGTTAGATGCGAAACCCAACTAAACAGTATACGCCAATCAATGTTTAACACATACAATCATCTGAGTGTAGGACATTAGCCCTCTCGGACATTAGCCCCTAGGACAAAAGCCCCATAGGACATTAGCCCCCTAGCACTTTTGCCCCTTTGGACAAAAGCCCCTTAGGACGTCTTTTGTTGTGATGTTGTGAAAGTAAAAATGTATAATGATGACTAATAATTAGTATCTAATTTAAATGAAGTTCAATTAAAAGGTGTATACAATTGTCAAGCATATGGAATTTGTTTTTTGTGTATCCTTCCCGTACATATTTTAACTGTTTTCATCAAATGGTTTTGATGTTGTTTTTAAATACATCAATATCAACAATTGTATTATAAACCCAAACACACGAAAAGCAATAACAAACATTTAAATAAAAAACTCTTAACAGCATGAACACCAAGAACACCACAATCAACTATAATATTACACACTCACCATGATCGCATTTATTGCTACAACTTCTGCTGATATTCTAGCTGCAACTACCATATTATTGTACGTGAATAACAATCAATAATACATTTAAAAAGCACAAATGTTACTACAAAACTTAACTTTTTGTATTGACTTCGTTTCATTCACATGCGCGTATTCAAAGTTTCCCCACCTGTAGTCGCATAGTGTAAGTACAAATATTGTGTCCATGTACTCCTAAATAATAAACTTACTACACTGCAAATGTTTGGACAAATGTAGTCATACAGTGTCAATTCCTATGTACTTAAGTTTTAATTGAAGATATTTAAATTTTTACAAAGATGACATTTAATTTTGATTTAGTCTCCATCTGTTTGTGGCGTGGATGGTGTGTGTGGGGGACTGGTGGACACTGGGAAAAACACGTGCCCAGTATGTAATAACCATACTTTAAACTTGCTAAATAGGTTTAAAAGCTGTGTAAATAGGCTTTAAAAGTTGTATGTTTGCACGTATGTACTACACTTGCTAAATGGGCTGAAAAGGCTTTAAAATAGGCTAAATAGATTTTTTATGATGTATTTTTCAACATATGTACTAAACTGTCTAAATAAGCAGAAAAGATTGATAAATAAGCATTTCAATAGGCTAACTAGGATGTATGTTTGAACCTATAAACTAAACATGATAAATTGGCTGAAAGACTGTTTAATAGGCTAAATTGGTTGTACGTTTCAACCTATGTACTACGCGTGGTAAATAGGCTGAAATGGATATACAATAAGCCAGATGCGATGTATGTTTGAATCTATTTACTGAACTTACTAAATATGCTCAATAACGATTAATATATAGGCCACTCATGCTGTATGAGAAAACATTTGTACTAAACTTGCTATTGTCTAAAAAGATTGAAAAGGTCATTAAATATACTTAATATGATGCCTGCATTGACCATTGTACCTTACTTGCTAAATACTAGTAGGCTAAACGGCTGAAAAAGGCTAATACATAGCCTAAATGGGATGCATGTATGAAACTATGTACTTTACTTAATAAATAGGATAATAAGCCTGAGAAGGCTGTTAAATAAGCTAAATAGGCTCAATATGATATATGTTTTAACATATGTACTTAACTTGCTTAAGAAGCTAAATAGGCTGTTCAACAGGCAAAATATGCAAAATATGATGAATGTGTCTATGTATGTACAAAACCTGCTAAATAAGCTAAATACGCTATTAAATAGGATGTATGTGTCTACGTATGTATGAAACTTGCTAAATACGCTAAATAGCCTGTTAAATGGGCTAAATTGAATGTGTGCGTCTACGTATGTACTAAGCTTGCTAAATTGGCTGTTAAATAGGCTAAATATTCTAATTAGGATGTATGGGTCTACATTCATGTATGTTCTAAACTTGCTAAATAGGCTAAATAGGATTTATGTGTCAACTTATGTACTAACTTTGCTAAATATGATAAAAAGGCTGTTAAATAGGCTAAAAAGGATGCATGTGCCTACGTATGTACTTTACTTGCTGAAAAGGCTAAATATGCTGTTAAATAGGCTAAAAAAGATAAATATGTCTACGTATGTACTAAACTTGCTAAATAGGCTCAATAACCTGTTAAATGGGCTTAATTGGATGTATGCGTCTACATATGTACTAAGCTTTCTGAATTGGCTGTTAAATAGGCTGAATATGCTAAGTAGGATGTATGAGTTAATAAGGATTGATGTGTCTACATAATTTCTAAATAGGCTGTAAAATTGGCTAAATAGGATGTTTATGTCTACCTATGTACTAAACTTGCTAAATAGGCTAAATAGGCTGTTAAATAGGATAAATATGTTGTATGTTTTAACCTTTGTACTAAACTTTCTAAATGGGCCGAAAAGGCTGTTAAATAGTCTAAATGGGTTTAAATATGATGTTAAATATGAAAAATAGGCTAAAAAGGATGTATATTTACGTATGTACTTAACTTGCTAAATAGACTGTTAAATAGGCTAAAAAGGATGTATTTTTAATCTTGGACTCAACTTTCTAAATAGGCCGAAAAGGCTGTTAAATAGGCTAAATAGGATGAATGTGTCTACGTATGTACTTTACATGCTAAACATGCTGTTAAAAGGCTAACTAGGCTTTATACGATGTATGTGTCTACGTATGTACTAATCTTGCTAAAAAGGCTGTCAAAAAGTATGTATGTGTCTACGTATTTACTAAAATTGCTAAATAGGCTGTTAAATAGGCTACATAGGATGTATGTGTCTACGTATGTACTTAACTTGCTAAATAGGCTATTAAATAGGATGTATGTGTCTACGTATTTACTAAAATTGCTAAAAAATGATAAATAGGATGTATTTTTTAATACAGTACTTACTTTCTAATAAAGTACTTACTTTCTAGATAGACTAAATAGGCTGAAAAGGCTATTAAATAGGCTAAATGGGATGTTTGTTTAAACCTTTGTACTAAACTTTCTAAATAGGCTGAAAAGGCTAAATAGGATGTTGAATAAGCTAGCTAAATTGGCTAAAAAGGATGTTTACGTGTACGTGTGTACTTAACTTGCTAAATAGGCTAAATAAGCTGTTAAATAATAAATAAGATGTATTTTTAACCTTTGTACTAGACTAAAAAGGCTAAATAGGATGTTGAATAGGCTAGCTAAATTGGCTAAAAAGGATGTTTACGTGTACGTGTGTACTTAACTTGCTAAATAGGCTAAATAAGCTGTTAAATAATAAATAAGATGTATTTTTAACCTTTGTACTAAACTTTCTAAAAAGGCTGAAAGACTGTTAAATAGGCTAAATAGGATGTATTTTTTAATTTTTGTTCTAAACTTTCTGAATAGGCTGAAAAGGCTGTTAAATAGACTTAATAGGCTAAATAGGATGTTTAATAGGCTAAACATGATGTATATGTCTACGTATGTACTAAACTTGTATATAGACTAAAAAGGCTAGGCTGAATAGGATGTATTTTTGAAAACCTTTGTACTAAACTTTCTAAAAAAGGATGAAAAGGCTGTTAAATAAGCTAACTAGGCTAACTATGATGTATGTTTGAACCTTTGTACTAAATAGGCTAAATATGCTGAAAAGGCTGTTTAATAGGCTTAATAGAATGTATGTTTCAACCTTTGTACTAAAAAGGCTAAATAGGCTTATAGGCTGAAAAGGCGGTTTAAAAGGCTAAATAGGATGCACTGAGTATGTTTCAACTTATGTACTAAATAGGTTGAAAAGGCTGTTTAATAGGCTAAATAGGATATTATGTTCAACATATGTTCTAAATAGGCTGAAAAGGCTTTAAAATTTGCTAAATAGGATGTATTTTTCAACCTATGAGCTAAATAGGCTAAACAGGATGTATATTTCTACCTATGAACTAAACTTGCCAAATATGCTTAATAAGCTGTTTAATATGCTAAATAGGATGTAATTTTTTACTTTCGTTCTAAACTTTCTAATTTGACAAATTAGGCTGAAAAAGCTGTGAAATAAGCCAAAAATGCTAAATATGATGTATGTTTGAACCTATGTACTAAGGCTAAATAGGCTGAAAAGGCTGTTAAAAAGGCTAAATAGCATGTATATTAAGACCTATGTACTGGATAGGCTAAATAGGCTTATATGTTGAAAATTCTGTAAAAAAAGGCTAAATAGGATGTTTTTTTCAACCTATGTTCTAAATAAGCTAAATAGGTTGAAAGGGCTGTTAAATAGGCTAAATAGGATGTTGATTGTTTCAACCAATGTACTAAATAGGCTTAAAAGGCTGTTAAATAGGATTAATAGGATGTATTTTTCAACCTATGTACTTAACATGCTAAATAGGCTGAAAATGCTGTTAGATAGGCTAAATAGACTAAATAGAATGTATGTTTCAACCCATGTACTTAATAGGCTAAATAGGCTGAAAACGCTGTTAAATAGGCTAAATAGGTCGTATATTTCAACCTATGTACTAAATAGGCTGAAAAGGCTGTTAAATAGGATTAATAGAGTGTATGTTTCAACCTATGTACTAAATAGGCTAAATATGTTGAAAATGCTGTTAAATAGGCTAAATAGGCTAAATAGAATTTATGGTTCAACCTATTTACTAAATAGGCTAAATATGCTGAAAAGGCTGTTAAATAGGCTAAATAGAATGTATGTTTCAACCTATGTACTAAATAGGCTGAAAAGACTGTTCAATAGGCTAAATAGGGTGTATATTTAAACCTATGTACTAAATAGGCTAAATAGGCTGAAAAGGCAGTTACATAGGCTAAATAGGCTAAACTATGTACTTATAGGCTGAAAAGAATGTTAAATAGGCTCAATAGAACGTATTTTTCAACCTATATACTAAATCGACTAAAAAGGCTGAAAATGCTGTTAAATAGACTAAATAGGCTAAATAGGATGTATGTTACAACCAATGTACTCAAATAGGCAGAAAAGGCTGTTAAAAAGGCTAAAGGGCCTAAATAGGCTGAAAATGCTGTTACATTGGCTAAAATGAGCTAAATAGGATGTATGTTTCAACCTGTGTACTAAATAGGCTAAATATACCGAAAATGCTGTTAAATAGGCTAAATAGGATGTATTTTTCAACCTATGTACTAAATAAGCTAAATAAACTGAAAAGGCTGTAAAATAGGCTAAATAGGATGTATGTTTCAACTAATGTACTAAATAGGCTAAAAAGGCTGAAAATGCTGTTAAATAGGCTAAATATGCTAAAAGGATGTATGTTTCAACCTATTTACTAAATAGGCTAAATACGCTAAAATACGCTAAAAAGGCTGAAGAGGCTGTAAAATTGGCTAAATAGGCTAAATAGGATGTTTGTTTCAACCTATTTACTAAATAGGCTAAATAGGCTGAAAAGGCAGTTAAATAGGCTAAATAGGCTAAACTATGTACTTATAGGCTGAAAAGAATGTTAAATAGGCTCAATATGCTGACAATGCTGTTAAATAGGCTAAATATGATGTATTTTTCAACCTATGTACTAAATAAGCTAAATACTATGAAAAGGCTGTTAAATAGGCTAACAAGGATGTTGTTGGTTTCAACCTATGTACTAAATAGGCTAAATATGCTGAAAATGATTTTAAATAGGCTAAAAAGGCATGTGCTAAATAGGCTGAAAAGGCTGTTATATAGGCAAAATAGGCTAAATACAATGTATGTTTCAACCTATGTACAAAACTTTCTAAATAGGCTGTTTAATATGCTAAATAGACTAAATAGGATGTATGTTTCAACGTATGTACTAAATAGCCTAAATATAATTACAATGCTGTTGCATAGGCTAAATAGGCTGAAAATGCTGTTAACTATGTACTTAATAGGCTGAAAATGCTGTTAAATAGGCTAAATAGGCTAAATAGGGTGTATGTATCAACCTATATACTAAATAGGCTAAATAAGCTGAAAAGGCTGTTAAATAGGCTAAATAGACTAAATAGGATGTATGCTTCAACCTATATACTAAATAGGCTAAATAGGCTGAAAATGCTGTTAAATAGGCTAAATAGGCTAAGTAGGATGTATGTTTCAACCTATTTACTAAATAGGCTAAATAGCCTAAAATAGGCTAAAAAGGCTGAAGAGGCTGTTAAATTGGCTAAATAGGCTAAATAGGATGTTTGTTTCAACCTGTGTACTTAATAGGCTAAATATACCGAAAATGCTGTTAAATAGGCTAAATAGGATGTATGTTTCAACTAATGTACTAAATAGGCTAAAAAGGCTGAAAATGCTGTTAAATAGGCTAAATATGCTAAAAGGATGTATGTTTCAACCTATTTACTAAATAGGCTAAATACGCTAAAATACGCTAAAAAGGCTGAAGAGGCTGTTAAATTGGCTAAATAGGCTAAATAGGATGTATGTTTCAGCCTATGTACTAAATAGGCTAAATATGCTGTCAATGCTGTTAAATAAGCTAAATCTGCTAAATAGGCTAAATAGGCTAAATAGGATGTATGTTTCAACCTATGTACTAAATAGGCTAAATAGGCTAAAAGGCTGTTAAATAGGCTAAATAGGCTAAATAGGATGCATGTTTCAACCTATATACTAAATAGGCAAAATAGGCTAAATAGGCTGAAAATGCTGTTAAATAGGTTAAATAGGCTAAATAGGCTAAATAGGATGTATGTTTCAACCTATTTACTAAATAGGCTAAATAGGCTGAAAAGGCAGTTAAATAGGCTAAATAGGCTAAACTATGTACTTATAGGCTGAAAAGAATGTTAAATAGGCTCAATAGAACGTATTTTTCAACCTATGTACTAAATCGGCTAAATAGGCTGAAAATGCTGTTAAATAGACTAAATAGGCTAAATAGGATGTATGTTACAACCTATGTACTCAAATAGGCAGAAACGGCTGTTAAAAAGGCTAAAGGGCCTAAATAGGCTGAAAATGCTGTTACATTGGCTAAAATGAGCTAAATAGGATTTATGTTTCAACCTGTGTACTAAATAGGCTAAATATACCGAAAATGCTGTTAAATAGGCTAAAACGGATGTATGTTTCAACTAATGTACTAAATAGGCTAAAAAGGCTGAAAATGCTGTTAAATAGGCTAAATATGCTAAAAGGATGTATGTTTCAACCTATTTACTAAATAGGCTAAATACGCTAAAATACGCTAAAAAGGCTGAAGAGGCTGTTAAATTGGCTAAATAGGCTAAATAGGATGTATGTTTCAACCTATGTACTAAATAGGCTAAATATGCTGACAATGCTGTTAAATAGGCTAAATATGATGTATTTTTCAACCTATGTACTAAATAAGCTAAATAGTCTGAACAGGCTGTTAAATAGGCTAACAAGGATGTTGTTGGTTTCAACCTATGTACTAAATAGGCTAAATATGCTGAAAATGATGTTAAATAGGCTAAAAGGCATGTGCTAAATAGGCTGAAAAGGCTGTTATATAGGCTAAATAGGCTAAATACAATGTATATTTCAACATATGTACTTTACTTTCTAAATTGGCTGTTAAATATGCTAAAAAGGCTAAATAGGGTGTATGTTTCAACTCATGTACTAAATAGGCTAAAAAGGCTGAAAATGCTGTTAAATAGGCTAAATTGGCTAATTAGGATATATGTTTCAACCCTTTTACTTAATAGGCTAAAAAGGCTGAAGAGGCTGTTAAATTGACTAAATAGGCTAAATATGATGTATGTTTCAACTAATGTACTAAATAGGCTAAATAGGCTGAAAATGCTGTAAAAGAGGCTAAATAGGATGTATGTTTCAACCTATTTACTAAATAGGCTAAATAGGCTAAAATAGGCTAAAAAGGCTAAAGAGGCTATTAAATTAGCTCAATAGGCTAAATAGGATGTTTGTTTCAATATTATGTGTTGAATATGCTTAATAGGCTGAAAAGGATGTTGAATAGGCTAAATAGGCATGTGCTAAATAGGCTGAAAAGGCTGTTAAATAGGCAAAATAGGCTAAATACAATGTATGTTTCAACATATGTACTAAAATTCTAAATTGGCTGTTTAATATGCTAAGTAGACTAAATAGGATGTATGTTTCAACGTATGTACTAAATAGCCTAAATAAAATTACAATGCTGTAAAATTGGCTAAAAAGGCTGAAAATGCTGTTAACTATGTACTTAATAGGCTAAATAGGCTGAAAATGCTGTGAAATAGGCTAAATAGGCTAAATAGGATGTATGTATCAACCTATATACTAAATAGGCTAAATAGGCTAAATAAGCTGAAAAGGCTGTTAAATAGGCTAAATAGGCTAAATATGATGTATGTATCAACCTATATACTAAATAGGCTAAATAGGCTAAATAAGCTGAAAAGGCTGTTAAATAGGCTAAATAGGCTAAATAGGATGTATGCTTCAACTTATGTACTAAATAGGCTAAATAGGCTGAAAATGCTGTTAAATAGGCTAAATAGGTTAAATAGGCTAAGTAGGATGTATGTTTCAACCTATTTACTAAATAGGCTAAATCGGCTTAAATAGGCTAAAAAGGCTGAAGAGGCTGTTAAATTGGCTAAATAGGCTAAATAGGATGTTTGTTTCAACCTATGTACTAAATAGGCTAAATATGCTAAATAGGCTAAATAGGCTAAATAGGATGTATGTTTCAACCTATATACTAAATAGGCTAAATAGGCTAAATAGGCTGAAAATGCTGTTAAATAGGCTAAATAGGCTAAATAGGCTAAATAGGATGTATGTTTCAACCTATTTACTAAATAGGCTAAAATAGGCTAAAAAGGCTGAAGAGGCTGTTAAATAGGCTAAATAGGCTAAATAGGATGTTTGTTTCAACCTATGTACTAAATAGGCTAAATAGGCTAAATAGGCTAAATAGGCTAACTTCACACACGTCATATCTTCATCAATTGTGCAGCGATTTTCACGATCTCGGTCTTATTCAACGCAGAAATGAATTTCCTTTCTGGAAATGTATATGTCTTGCAATATTTTTACAAATGCTGGGTCAACTTTTAAGAAATAGCACGATACACAACTCGCATGACCCAGTTGACAATGATCATGTAGTCTTTATGAATGAAATCTCAAGTTGTAAAGACACACCTCCGCATTGGACCAATGAAATCACTCGTGTGTTTAAAATGTCAGTTAGTTGAAATGTATGTAAACAAAGGTTTCAAACGGCGCTGGACAGTTAGTCTTGATGCATAATGTAACGACAAGAACGGTAATAATGTTTTTTCATACGTTTTATTGAATTATGGTATCGAGGTACATGAACTTTGTAGGGAAGTTGCCCTTTACTCCGTGAAGATTTCAGTCTTAAAGACTGCGTGATCATTGTCAACTGGGTCATGCGAGTTGTGTATCGTGTTATTTCTTAAAAGTTGACCCAGCATTTGTAAAAATATTGCAAGACATATACATTTCCAGAAAGGAAATTCATTTCTGCGTTAAATAAGACAGAGATCGTGAAATTCGCTGCACAATTGATGAAGATATGGCTGTTCAAAGCGATGCACCCCGTTTTGGGATGATTTTGAGTTGCATACCTTGTTATATATATATTTGATAGTGAATTTTTTTTTCATAAAATTTAATTTTTCTTTATAATATGATTATTTATCATTCAAAATGATGTTTTCACTAATTAATAGCATAGCCACACGCTAACCACCTGTGGATTTGAGTACATGTATAACATGCATTTCGATAATCATGGCACAACAAATATCTTTTTTAAGCCAAGCTTTTCTCTTAAAGTAATTAAAACCATTGAATTATTGACTTGTATTAATATCTTGATTTATCAAATGACAAAAGCCGCACACTATTGCTAAACATATAATTTCAATTGGTATGGTGAACAATTCCCCTGATAGCATATTATATTGCCTCGTGAAGCCCTGTCACGGCACACCGTGTGCCGTCCTGGTGGACTCTTGTACCATGCAGGTCTTGCATCCAACAAGTTGATTTGCAACAAGTTTCAAATATAGGCTGCGACACTGTTCCTAAATATCAAACTAAATAGTGTTTTAAAGTTCAGAGCATAGGTTTTAATGCCTTATGCATTGGGTTCACGAACTGTGTTAATTTTTAAATGTTTCAGAATAATTATTTTTGGTGCTTCCTTTATATAAAAAAAATGCTAATAACAATTCCTCTTCCCTGCTCACGGCCACCACTACCTTGAAGAACTAATCAATAAATTAAGCACTGACACACATGTATATCATATACTAAGCAAATCATACACGTATAATTACAGATATGCAAGCTTTTCTATGATGGTATTCGAGTTTCATTTTAGGAGACAACCAGGGTCTAAAACGGTACGTTTCAATGCGTGCTAGTAGTGCCTATAGGCGTGACGCATGCTATTCGCCTTCTTTAGGACCAGTGTCGCAACCTATAATTGAAACTTGTTGCAAATCACTTGTTGGATGCAAGACCTGCGTGGTACAAGAGTCCACCCGGACGGCACACGGTGTGCCGTGACAGGGCTTCACGGGGCAATATATTCTATCAGAGAAATTATTCACCATACCAATTGAAATTATATGTTTAGCAATAATGTAGGGCTTTTTTTCATTTGCTAAATAAAGATATTAATGCAATGCAGTCAATAATTCAATGGTTGCATTAGACAGGCGCATGTCTTGTAGTTTTGATATCAAAAACAAAAGACCAGATCAAAAACTCTTTCTCAAATTGTGAACATTGTGAATGTTTCCGCATTAAAGGGCTTAAAACAGGACTTATGTATGTCGACATTCATATGCACATCATACTAACGCCATGATAGCATGTACACATCAATATATTTTAATGTTTATGTTCGGCAATTATATGACATTTATTGCGCTGGTTACTTTTTTATTTAGTTTTTCGTCTTTGGAAAGTATTTGTGTTGCTCGTTGATTTCGTAAAGTTGTAATATACTCGCCCGCGAGTTCGTCAAATACGTCACACAGTCAACTCGTGCGATGAAAACCATCGAAAACCACAGTTATGTTATCCCTCGTAATTTTGTATCAAAAACTCCGTACCTGACAGATCGTTTCCGTATGTAACGACTGGTAAAAAAGAATTGTACATATCATATTAACGTTATGATAGCATGTACATATTTTCTACGATTGAGTTCGAGATTCATTTGTTGCGTTTGTGACCTGTAATGGGGGTTCCATCTAAAGAAGGTACATGTGTATATAATACATCGCATAAATCAGGCATATGGTGGTCTGTTAGTTTGTATCACATTCCTTGATTGTCACGATATTTAACATCACAGAATCAACTTCTGCGATAAAATCCATCAGAACAATACAGTCATTACAGTATTTCTATAGGTTGACAAAATTGCGGAAAAAATATAAAGCATAAAACAATATTTGGACAACAAGTAGAGTCTAATACCCGATAATGACCCAATAAAGCGTATGACGAAAATGTTTGCATGCTGTACTGCAACGACATAACTATGTCTATAAATTTATGTGTAATCTCCATGTTATTCTAAGATCATTGTTTGAAAATATATTGTCATAGTGTAACATTTACAGTTACAGTGTTTTTATCGTCGGTCGATCAAGGCTTAAGATCAATTTAACAAATCATCATTCCCCAGTACTAATCCCATTGTGATCAGCCTGTAACGCATGAGTGAACATACCATGACCACTATCCTTCATAACACTTTATGAAGTTGATGAATAAAGTGATCTCCGTGTGTTACAGGTTAGTTTTACTTTTTATAATTAGTTATCATATCTTTCAGAAATGTTTATTAGATATGTTGTTATATTACCATATTACAACAAGCTTTAATTTGTTTATTACCAGTAATCATGTATAAATGTATGAATAGTTGCTATCTAGCTATGGATTATAAATAACAATATGAAACGTATAGATTGTATATATAAATAAATAAATATATATATATATATAACACTTTATGAAGTTGATGAATAAAGTGATCTCCATGTGTTACAGTTATCCTTGATTGCCCACATACAGAACCTATACAACAAGAAGAAAAACCCCCATGACATTTGGCGCCCAACAAAGGAGATGTGCAGGATTGATCAGGATAATGTGGATATCTATTGTTTACCAATAGATTACACGCATGTGTTGAGCTATTATAAGACACACACAGCATAGAATACACCTGACGTCACAGTAGTTTTCCGATTTCATTGGTCGACGTGTGGGCGAAACCAGGACATTTGTGACGCTAAAACTTGTGGACGATTCCTATTGGTTAATTTATCGCCAAAGTGAGACTGACCTCAAACTGTTGTTTACAAAACAAACAAAAACACGTGTTACACAAACTTGTTTTGGTACCCATTGTTAACAGCTGCAGCAACCGATACCTTCCCTAAGACGAATGAGTGATGCTTTGATGAAGGACCATCGCCGTCGTCGGAGGAAAGACGTGAACATTGTGTTTTGAAATTCCGGAATAACATTAGTGACAGTTGGGCATTGTGTTTTATATGCCTTGTGTTCTTGTGTTGTGATGTGTTATAAATATGGATAAGGATTAATATAATTTAACTTGGATTTAGGATTTATTAGCGGTAGGAGTTTTGTCTTTTATCAGATTATTTTATTTTTTTTTTTTTGTACTAGATTTTACCTTGATGTATTAGAGGTAAACATGTGTGTTTACCTGTGACACGTGACTTAGTATTCCCCACTTATTGGCATGTCAACGTTACACAAGGTGCAAATTTGACATGTGAATCTCAACCACATCCTTTGTTGCCCTTCTAGACCCTTTTCAACCTATATTTCTATTTTGTTGGACTTTGTTTTTTTACTCGGGATAAATTTTAAACGCTTACACCTGTCCTGTTTATTAACCCCTCGCTTTTCTCTACCTGTAATAAAAGCGATATCCGATAAGAAGTTATATAATTGACCGGATAGCACAGTCGGTAGAGCTATAGACTTGTAATCTAGAGATCGGTAGTTCGAGTCCTGTTGACGCCCAAAATATTTTTCTGGATTTTTTGTACATTTTGTTTTGTAATCTATTATTGTTCTTTTTGTAGACATCAGTATTTTTATTGATATTTTCTGCAAATTTTAAGTTTTGAGAGTATAAAATTTACGGTTTTTACAATTTTTGTGTTCAAGTTTTGTTTGACTTGATATAGTTACCGCTGTATAATTACGCTTAGATCCTGGAATTTTAGAGTTGTTCTTTTGAAATAACTTATTTTGTGGCGAAGATTTATTTACAGAATAACTTGACTGTATTACTTTATCCGTTTTGGTAAAATCATCGGTTTTTGTTGAATTAGATATAAATGTGCTTATAAGTTGGTTAGAATGTATTAGCTATAAGAAATAACATTACTTAATGTGATAAGTGTGTTGATTACTTAGAGTTTTGATAATATAGATGCTTAGATAAGAAAAACATATTATAAAATTGTTTCTACATGCAATAGTCATACAAAATAAATAAAAGGGTTCAAAGTGTAGTGAACAACTGGACACATAACAACATTCGTGAAACAGGAGTGAAAATAAGTTCTAGGAAGCGAAGTGAGAAAAGTACTTGGAAGTGTATATAAGTACTTAGAAGTGAATACTTTGAAGTGAAGAAAAATACTGAGAAGTTAATAAAAGGAAAGCATGTAGTTAGAAGTGAATACTTGAATACTTGAATGTGAAGTGAAAAAAAACAAACTAAGTTCGTTAAAGTGAAGAAAGTGAGATAAACAAACGAAAGTGAAGAGAAGTTAACCAGTAGATTGAGAAGTGAAGAAAACTATTGACTTTTGGTAACTGTTATATTGTAGAAGAGATACTAAGTTAATAGTTGAAGTAGTGTTTAGTCGAAAGAGAGCTAACACGTGTTTGCAGATGTCTGAAAATAGGACTCTTAGAGTTGGAACAATGGAGAAGAGTCGAATTTCTTTAGCATCGAAAGAAGAGAGGAGGAGAAAAAGTGAAGAAAGAAAACAGATGAAAGAAAGAATGGAGAAAGAAATGCAATTGCTAGAACAACAAAGAATGTTACTCATGGAGAATAGAAATAGGGAAACTATCCAACAGAGCAACGAGATGTTAAACGACAGCGAAGAAGATGAATATGAAGGCGAATGTGTAGAAGAAGAGGAAAGTGTAGAGCAAGAGAAATTTGGGTACACTAAGTATATGTCCCAAGAACTCAAGGATATTGAAGCAGTGTTGTTACAAAAGCAGAAAGAAAGAAATAAGTTGTGTAGTGATGGAGACATTGATGAGATTATGAAATCAAATGAAAGGCAGCGGAAACGGTTCTTTAGTGAAAACGGTGTAACAAGAATGAGTACAGTACCAGATCTTGGATCATTTGAAAAATACCAGGATGATGAAATAGAAGAAACTGATTCAGTGTTAGTAGATACAAGTATAAAAGGTTACGCAGTAGGAGGTCGATTTTCATACGAACAGGACCCTAAACGTGAAGAAATGGAAAGAAAAAGAGACATTATGATGAAAATAAGGAATAAGGAAACAAGAGAAAAAGAAAAGATAACGTCAGAGAACATTCTTGAAAAATTAGGATTACTTGATGAAGATATTGAGAATAGTATAGCTGAAGAAATAAAAAAATGTGAGGAAGATACTGAAAAGGCGAAGAGACACCTTAGTAGCATGGTAAAGTTAAAGAAAGAAAGAAAAATATTTGAAAGACAAACACGAACACAAGATGAACGTGAAGGTGCAAACCCAAAATTACAAAAGCATGTGACATTCCCTGATACACCGGATAAGATAAAGAAAATAATGAAAGAAAGATATAGTAATATAAACGAAACAGGTTCAATATATGACAAGAAGTCAACCGAAATTAAAGACGAGAACCCGTTCCAGAATACAAGAAGAGAATTGTATCAGGATGAATTAAATGACAATGAAGAGAGTGAGAATAGGTCAGAGGAAAGAAACAAGGAAAATAAAAGACCACTTTACAGTGAACCTGCGTATTCTTCTGAGTACAGAGAAGCAATGCAGAAAATGAAAAGTAGGTCAAGAGAGCTTGACGAAATAAAGAAAGGCCAGGAATTGGAACTAAGTAAAATGCTTGAACAAAAGAGACAATTTAAAATACAAAGACAGAAGAAACTTGAAGAGGAAGCAGAACTTCAGGAAAGCATTGAAGAATTAGAGCTGAAAGAAAAAGAAATTGAGTTGAATCAGTTAAAAGCGTCGAAATTGAAGATGGAAATGGAAGCAATTCGTAAAGATGATGAATGCGTGAAAAAGAACCTGAAAATCTTAAGATTGAGACGTTGCGAGCTGCTTGAAAGAATTCAGCTTAAAAAGACTTCACTTGAGACTGAAACCAAAGAAAAAGTAAAGAAACCGGAACCAAAGATTGAGAGTGGTATTTTGAAACAGGATCATGTTTTTGTTGGTAAACCTTTCGTTCCAGCATTCGACGGAAAGAACTTTGAAGATTGGAAGATAGAAGTCGAATGTCTAGTAAAGTCAAAGATGTACCCTGAACCTTTACTTACGCAAGGTATTCGGGCATCCTTAAAAGGAAACACCAGACGAAGCTTACAGTCCTTGAATCCATCCGCAACCTCTGCTGAACTACTTGAAAAGTTGGAAGAGGTATACGGGAGTTTAAAAGAGTCGGATGCACTCATGCAGGATTTTTACAGCTCGAAGCAGAATCCGTCTGAGTCAGCTTCTGATTGGGGTGTTAGAGTAGAAAATCTATTCCAAAAATTGGTTCGAAAAGGAGAAATAGATACCAGCCAGCGAAACACAATACTGAAGAGAAAGTTCTGGAGAGGGTTGTATCGTGATAAGCTACGTGAAGCGATGCGTGTCTCTCATGAGTCTACAGATACATTTGAGATTATGAGAAAGAAGACTAGAAAAGAAGAAGAAGAAATGGATAGTGATTCCAAGGTCGTATCTCAGAATGAAACAGAACATTCATCAAAGGTCCATCAGCCAATAAGAACAATTCAGAATACTAAAGAGTCAAAAATAGATACAGTACTCAACAGAATGGAAGCTCTAGAGAGAGAGATCCAAGAACTGAAACGTGATAAAAGCCAAGGAGTTAAAGACAGAGGGGGATTCTTTCGTGGAAGATCAAGGTTCAGAGGCGGACGAGGAGAATATAGAGGTCGGGGCAGAGATGGTCGAGATGAATCGCAGCGAAGAGAAAATAAAAGAGAGCCACTAAAAGAGAAAGTGGACAAGCAGCAGCAAGAACAGACAAACCCAGAGAAATCAGATAAGAAAGAGCAGTTAAACGAGTAAATGTCGCTGTTGAAGGGCTAACGGACGACATTAAAGTGAAAAGCCCTAACGAAATTTACACCAGAATTATCGGATCAAGTAATGAAAGTGAGATAGTTGTGGAAGGACTAAGAACTACGGGACTCGTTGATACAGGTTCAATGGTTACCACCATTTCACAGGAATTTTATGAAATGTTAGATCCGAAACCCGAGTTACGTTCACTAGAAGATTTTGACCTGGACATAAGAGTTGCTAGTGGAGAGAAATTGCCATATAGTGGCTATGTAGAGATAGACATTACAGTACCTTGCTTGACAGATAAAGTGTTCACGATACCTTCGTTGGTAGTCGGAGCTACATCTTACAACAAGAAAGTTCCCATTGTAGTTGGAACTAACGTAATTAGGCAAGCTCGTCTACACACAAAGGATGAAGACGAAATTCCTGATGTATGGAACGACGCCTTCGCTTCGATACACGTTTCAAGTGTAGGAGTGGTAAAAACGACGAAACCGATTACCATTGAGCCATTTGACACCATCGTCGTCACAGGATTCGTGAGGCAGAACAGGAATTGTGGATCAGTTGTCACAGAAACGTCAGAAAAGGGGTACTCGAGCAGGATCTCTGTTTGTCCCAGAGTCGTGAAACTGAACGAAAAAACTGTGTCATCAAGAGTTCCTGTAAAATTATTCAACATGTCAGCTAAAACAGTGAAAATACCAGAGAAATCAATTATATGCGAATTACACGAAGTTGACGTTTTAAGAACAGTTCCAGCAAATGATCTTAATAATGATCTTCCATCCACATCTAAAATTCACGTTCACCAGCAAACAGCAAGTAATACAGATACAAATAAAGCTAAGTCAGAAACATTCAACCTAGACAACACTAATCTAACGAAAGACCAAAAGGATCAAGCACAGGAATTTTTGAAGAAGTGGAGCCACATCTTTTCGAAAAATGTATGTGACTTAGGATCCTGTAATTTGGCAAAACACAGGATCAAATTGGATACAGATGAACCATTTAAGGAACCCCATCGGCGAATTCCACCAGCCATTTTTCAAGAAGTCCGCGAACATCTTCAAGAGATGCTCGACGCAGGTGCCATAAGGAGAAGTCAGAGCCCATACTCTTCGAACGTCGTTATTGTACGTAAGAAAGATGGCTCCATTCGTTTCTGCGTCGATTACAGGAAACTGAACAAGAAGACCGTAAAGGACGCATACGCCCTTCCCCGTGTTGATGACACCTTACATCTTCTTGCTGGGTCCCAATACTTTTCAAAACTTGATCTTCGAAGTGGGTACTGGCAAATTGAAATCGAAGAAGAAGACACCCAGAAGACAGCATTCACAGTAGGCACACTCGGGTTTTATGAGTTTACCCGTATGCCATTTGGACTGTGTAATGCTCCAGCCACGTTTCAGAGAGTCATGGAAAGGTGTATGGGAGAACTTAACTTGAGGGACTGCCTTATCTACTTGGATGACGTGGTCATATTCTCCAAGACGTTTGAGGAGCATCTCCAACGCTTAGATGCCGTCTTCACCAAGTTAGAAACCCATGATCTCAAGTTAAAAGCCTCTAAATGCGAATTCTTCCAATCAAGAATTACCTATCTCGGACACGTGGTATCTAACAACGGCATTGAGACAGATCCCGAGAAGATAAAGGCAGTGAAAGATTGGCCAGTTCCTAAGTCTGTGAAGGAAGTTCGTGCCTTTTTGGGATTTACGGGTTACTACCGCCGATTTATAAAAGGCTATGCCAGTATTGCCAGACCACTCAATGATCTCCTAGTAGGTTCCAGCACCAAGAAGAAAGGCAAGAACACACCGACTAAGACAAGGAAACCTCCGTTCGTATGGGAAGATAAGGAACAAACTGCATTTGATAAGTTGATCACAGCGCTTATAACTCCACCCGATGGCAAAGATAACCACCTCCTGGCGTATGCTGACTTCACTAAGCCGTTCAAGCTGCACACCGATGCTTGCGGTACTGGCTTAGGTGCAGTCTTGTACCAGGAACATGACGGAAAAGATAGAGTCGTAGCATACGCCAGTCGAAGTCTTAAACCATCGGAGCGGAACTACCCGGCTCATAAGCTTGAGTACCTGGCATTGAAGTGGGCTATCGTCGATAAGTTCCACGATTACCTCTATGGGAACACATTCGACGTAGTCACTGACAACAACCCGCTAGTCTATGTTTTAACTAGCGCCAAACTCGACGCCACAGGTCACCGCTGGATGGCTGCACTTGCGAATTACAATTGCCGAATACGTTACAGAAGCGGGAAACTCAACGCTGACGCTGACGGTCTTTCTCGAAAGTTCATGTTCCAAGAGGGTGAAGAACAAGTGCTGTGTTTTCCAGACATTCTGAAAGCAATCCAAGATAAAAGCGACGAGGAACCTATAGCTCCTATAGTATGCACTTTGGTGTTACAGGAACCAGACAGGCCGGATAGTACATCGCTGTTGAATGAGGCAGAAACCATTCCGGAACCCTTCTTACAAAGTACTGCTCTTTCCCAACAAGATTGGATTGTTGCACAACAACAAGATACAGATATCGTCGCAACCATTGACTACTGTCTTGGCAAGGCACCTCTGGTTAATCCAAAGCAGCAGATGAGACGTTACTTCTCTCTAAAGAGTAAGCTTACCCTACAAGATGGTCTTCTGTTTCATCGAGGAGTAGTCAACGGCGACGTCTGTCAACAACTGGTTGTGCCTGTGAATCTCCGACACATCATTTTCCAAGCCTACCATAATGATCTTGGGCACCAAGGACGCGAAAGAACGTCTTCACTCATCAAGCGACGTTTCTTTTGGCCAGGGATCAACACCTACATTCGCAACAGCGTTCAAAACTGTGGAAGATGCATTCGTCGTAAGACAGCGCCGTCGAAAGCAGCCGAATTAGTGTCGATTTCATCGTCGTACCCTATGGAACTGGTGTGCATCGACTATCTGTCCTTGGAGAAATCAACTGGTGGTTACGAGAACGTCTTGGTCATAACTGACCATTTCACCCGCTATGCTCAGGCCATCCCAACCAGAAACCAAAAGGCAACAACAACAGCCAAAGCTTTATTTGAACATTTTTTTATTCACTATGGTTTTCCTGCACGCTTACACAGTGATCGTGGTCAAAATTTCGAATCTAAAGTTATAAGTAATTTATGCAAGATTACCGGCATCCAGAAAAGTCGCACCACCCCGTATCACCCGATGGGTAACGGAACCACAGAAAGGTTCAACCAGACGTTGCTTAACATGCTAGGCACTCTACCAGAATACAAGAAAAAGAGCTGGAAGGACCACGTGTCAACGATGACACATAGCTACAATGCTGCCGTTCACCAAAGCACCAATGTCTCGCCGTTCTACTTAATGTTCGGGAGACACCCTCGTTTAGCGATAGACGCTTTTCTCGGATTACCAGACATAAATGACTCTAAAAGTCACTCCGAGTATATAGAAAAACTGCGTGAAAGACTTCGCTTCGCATACAAACGGGCATCTGAAGAAGCCACGAAAAGCAGCCGACGCTACAAGTACTATTACGACCGTAACGTCCGGCACAACAACATTCATCCTGGCGACAAAGTCCTGGTGAGGAAAGTCGGTTTTAAGGAGAAACATAAACTTTCCGACATTTGGGAGGAAAACATTTACCACGTTAAATCTCAGCCCAATCCAGATGTTCCTGTATTCGAAGTTGAAGCTGAAGGTGTTGCAAAGGCCCGGCCGAAGTTACTACATAGAAACATGCTACTTCCTTTCATGTCCCTCCCTGTGGCTGTTGAAATCGATCAATCCTGGCTAGAGTCCTCAGATGATGAAATCTTGAGTGACAACTCTGAAGAGTGTGATGGCAATCAGGACCAGGATCCTGTTCAATCTGATCAGGAAGAAGATTTGTCTTCATCCGTTCCGCGGAGTCCTATCAGCGATAACAGTGACCCTCAACCTCAACCTCGTCGAGGAAGGAGAAAGAAGAAAGCACCCGATAGGTACGGATGGTGACTTCGCAGGATTTGAAGTAATACTACCTAACAGTGATTAGTGGTGAAATTTGGATTTGTGTCTGTAAGGTGGAGAAGTAACTGCTGAAGTTAGAGACTAAAGTTGAGAGTGAAAAGTGAAATACTGAAATTTTATTTTATGATATGAACTTGAAGTGTTTTAAATGAAATGAGTGTTTTAATCGGTTTGATCTGAAATATAGTGAATTGAAATTGTGTGCTTAAATTGTGTCACGAGTTCAATGTATTGTGATGAAATTGTTTGAGTGATATTTAGCAACTATTGAGTAACTTTAATTAGCATATTTAGTAGATACCTATTATTGCCTCAAAAGTTGGTGCATGTTGTTACTTATTTAAGATGACGATATGTTGTAAATGCTCCAAGCTTGATATATATTACAATGTAATTTCATTTGTAATGTTCTGTTTTGCAATGATTGATTTTGGTTTTGTTTTTACATGTGATACATGTAATTGTATGATACGTTGATAGAAACAAATATTAGACGCTATGATACTTAGATGATATAGCATTCTGTTTTTATTTCATAGGTTGTAATTAGAAATTGCATAAACCATTATAAACGATGTTTCTATTCATTCTATTTAAATTAGAATGTGTTTTTGTATTGCCAGCTTTGATTGTTGCTTCAATTGTTTTTCTATATGGAACATAATGTCAAGTTTTCATAATGCAATAGGATTAAGTTGCTTTCATATTTTATTTGCATGAATCCATTTTGTGCATTTCCTATATTAGGAATTAGGAGGTATATTACTGTTGACACGACAGTAAATTGCATGCATTATACATGTATTTACAAGTACATTTCTAAGTGTGTGTGTGTGTGTTTTAATTAATAGTATTCTTAAAGTTGTTGCCAAAATATACATCACCTTTTATATTGAAATATCAACATGTATCATGTCTCATGATTATGAATTATGACCAAACAAAAACGTATTTTCAGTTTTTGTTGTTATAGTTGATTATTAGCAGTTTTGCATACTTAGTACTGCTTACTACAGCTTCTTTATAGAATGCTTTTATTGAAGTTATTTATTATGACTTCTGTAGAATATGAGATATTTAAAACTCTAATGTACAGCTTTCATGAAGCGGTTTATGTTACTATAGTGATGACGTTGTTGTGGTACTTCATTGAAACAATTAAGTAAATTGCTGGTACATTTGAAACAGTATTATATATTGTTGTACGTTGCTGTAAACTGTTTATCTAAGATGGGATTACTCAGTTGGTGTAGCCCTTACGATATGTTCATTTGGTTTTAAAATAATGATTATTATATTTGCCTGATGTACATTGTAAATAATGAAATAATTTTTCATTAACATTATTAAAACACATAATTATATATTAAGAAAAAGTCAGGAGCCTTTTGTTTTAAAGCAGGGGAGTATGTCATAGTGTAACATTTACAGTTACAGTGTTTTTATCGTCGGTCGATCAAGGCTTAAGATCAATTTAACAAATCATCATTCCCCAGTACTAATCCCATTGTGATCAGCCTGTAACGCATGAGTGAACATACCATGACCACTATCCTTCATAACACTTTATGAAGTTGATGAATAAAGTGATCTCCATGTGTTACAGGTTAGTTTTACTTTTTATAATTAGTTATCATATCTTTCAGAAATGTTTATTAGATATGTTGTTATATTACCATATTACAACAAGCTTTAATTTGTTTATTACCAGTAATCATGTATAAATGTATGAATAGTTGCTATCTAGCTATGGATTATAAATAACAATATGAAACGTATAGATTGTATATATAAATAAATAAATATATATATATATATAACACTTTATGAAGTTGATGAATAAAGTGATCTCCATGTGTTACAGTTATCCTTGATTGCCCACATACAGAACCTATACAACAAGAAGAAAAACCCCCATGACAATATGTTGACCTTATGGTTTGACGATGTAGACAAAACGAACAGTTCTATCGAACATAAATGCGCAAGCATAAGTTAGACGTAAACATACGAACATGGATTTGCTTAATATTAGGTCGATTAAATAATATTTATCGGATCAATTTCCCATGTCAATACACTTTGGTATACCGTGCACACAGTGTGCAAATAACGAATTTTTGTTAAAGCATTATAGAGTGACCATATGCACGATGTTCTTTTGTACGTTATTATTATTTTACCTTCCGCCATACGCTTAACACATATAAACGTGTCATCCGCATCGGTCTTGTACACTCAATTATGTATACATTTGACTTTTATTCCTGTAGCACTTAACCAATAATCACACCTTTATGAATTCGAATATTTGAATAAAGCAACCATGGAAAATAAATTTAAGTTGGTTAATTTCTTAAAGAAAACAAAATGTTAATATTTTGAATATTGACAATTAAGCATTGCAATTTAAAAACAATCATTACAGCGGAAACGAAACAAATTTTGCGAGAGTTCAGAAACCTACTAGTTGACTCCATCATCACTCGATATATTAATTTGTTTTCATATATTTGACAATTCATTTTGTGTATGCCTTATCCTATTTGTATTGGCTCTCTGCAGGGGTTCTCTTTGGGGAACAGTGCCTCCATCATGACGATTGCCACATCACCACATGTACACACGGAGGGGAGCTAAAGTGTAACAACCGTACTTGCGTTTGCAGTAAGTCACATAGTTATACTAAGCGTATAAGGCTTCCCTAGCAAAACGTCGATCTCACGAATGATAAATCCTATATCAGGCACACAATTGTTTTCAAGTGTACAAGATAATAACAACTTACTTTTTAGCCTTGTGACACGCGGTATGAATAGCAAATGTTCGGTGCTCCCATTTATATAAAAGTAGATATGTATTGAATTCCAGAATTTCATCAGCTCGCTTATTGAATAAATACTGACTGTGTTAACTCCATAAGTTTATATATATAGAGAGAGAATATTATGTGGGTTTAAAATATTCATTGTCTATCATCAGTGGTTGATTCGTGTTTACGAAGTTTCGTGTTAGTAAAGTGATATACCATGTGTTTTATCATTTGTATGTGGAAAGCTTTTTTTATTCCTGCAAATCAGCTTACCCACAACAAAAACCTCGCTATTACATTTGTTTGGATTTTTAGTTTTTTAGGTTTGGAGTTTAAATGTTAAAAGAGGGTTTTCCGATTGACCTGTTAATGGACGATTATTCCTATGTGCATAGCCATCAGCGTGGTTTCTCCTTAATTTTTAGAGCATTATTTCAATTTTTGGAGATGATGCTATAAAATTTATAAAAAAAGAAAAAGAGAACGACGATATTTAAAAAAGGAGGGGTGCTTATGAGTTTTAAATAAGTATTTTTGAAAGTTACGATTTTATATCTAAGGGGTTTTAGAAGGAAAAAAGGAAATGGTAAGATGGAAAGGAATAATACGATATAGGCAAGATCATGTTAAAGTGTGAACAAATTTCTGCCATTTGTTTTGTGTAGATCTATTTTATTTCTTTCAAACGCTATTGTTTCTTCAAATTTTATTTTCATTGTAAGAACATTTTTGAAAGTCTCAATATTTGAAGATTCATGTCTATTTTTAACAATGAATATACATGATTTCATAAGAATGAGTATGTAGTTTATTACCATACTTTTTGCACCACCTTGTTGTGTTCCAACAACTGTGTCAAGCACTTTGAGGTCAATGTATTTGTCTTTGCTTGCCAAATACTATTCCAGATCTCTCCATATTGGTTGTACAATATTACATTCATACAAAATATATATTTAACTTTCTTTTTAACTAGCACAGAATGAGCATAGATTAGAAGGTGTTAGTTTACATTTATATGCGTTTTCTGCAAAAGTGATATTTCTAGATATCAATCTATATTGACAACACACGCACATGCCATTGTGTTTCTTATAAGGTTTATGATAAAAGTTTGAACTATTATCATTTCACTGTGGGTCATATCGAGCGGTCATTTGTTATGTTTGTTTATTAATGTAACAAAGTGTTTTCATTTGAGTTTTCGAGAGTAAAACGACAGAACACATTGTTAAGTGTTATTTGTCAGAGGGGATTTTAGCAAATGCGTAAACCAGTGTCATGGTGTTATCTCCAGTGACCGCGCCTATCAGCTTGCTTCCTTTTCTTTCTAATAACAACATGTCAATAAAGAAGATAGAAGTCGAAATCTTTCACTAGATATGCTCCAGAAACACATTTAATGTAACTAGCGCTGTGTGACATTTGACCTGTTGACTTCAGAAACAAATAGCCGCTTTTTTCATCCAAGAAGCAACCACAACAATTTTCATTAAAGAAGGGGATAACGTTCTTTATGTTCAATTTAGATATAACGTTCATGTAATGAGCTATTTTAATGTGTCATTTGTCCTCATAATTTCATGGAATCTTTTTTCCTTTAAGTTAACCATCATACCTGTTTGTATGAGATTAGGTGAAAGAGGCGCATAGATATCAGACGGAATCAAATTCATGATACACGCCAATATGACATTTAACTGTTTCTACACAGTGACCTTAAGATAAATAGATGGCTTTTTGCTTGAAGCTTTGTCAATATATCGTGTGGAAACAAATCTCAAGGGTCTCTTTAACCTTGACATAAGGAACATAATATTTATAGGCGATTTACCTTTCTCTCATGTTACATCAGGCCAATTTACATGTCATTGGCGAAATTGTTCTGTAGATATCACGCGGAATTTAATTGAAATTCAACAAGTCATTGACACATTTACCTTTGACCTAGTTATTTCGAAAAAGATGGTTTCCTTCATCCGAGGTATATATACCGATTTGCACGATCGAAGGTGAAAGTATTCTCAAGAAATCGTTTGGAATTTTATGATAAGACTTCACTTTGACCTTGTCCGTCAAACCTTACATCAAAAAGCGTCTTCATGTCTCACAAACTAACCACTTACCAAATTTGCATGATCGTTGTTCGACATGTTCTTCTGATACCAGGCTCGACGAAAAACATATTCCAAATAACTGTGACCTTTATATATGACATGCTGACCTCAAATCACAATACCATGTGTCAGGCCCGTAGCCAGGGTTTTGAAAAGGGGGTGCGAATTTTTGCCATCGACGATTGTTATTGAGCAACGAAGTTGCGAAGGGGTTATGTGCGGGAGGGGATGTCCCCCTCCTGCAATCGGGAGCTTTGGAGGTCCTCCCCCTAGAACATTTTGAAAATGAAACGTAAACTACTGCATTCTGGTCACTTTTTAACTGTATTTAGAGACTGAAGTTATAGCGCATTTTTATATGAAATTTCACTTTCATTGACCATACTCAGTGACTGATCGACATGAATATGATATAACATACATGTATTCCCCACCACGTTTTTCAATAACCACCATTTCTGATCAGTCACGGATATACATCATTTTATACGGTGTTTAAACCGACACTAGTATGCGCACACACATTTTGTTTACATATGCAAAAACGAATTTATAGAATGTTAAATCAAACAATAAGAACGGTATAAAATATCATTATCTATTGGAATCTTGGAATCTTGATAAAATTGGTGTGTTTCACCTTTCCAACATTCTACCATTCATAAATCGCGCAAATGAAATGGACATATTTGACTTTTTTTCCAAACAATTGTTTGTCTGCTACTATGGATAATACCAGAGGGTTAGCATTGCTCTAAACGTGCTTATAGTGTATTGTACAACACACACTGATTAACAAAACTGGGTCTCTTCTAATCTGCATCAGTACTAAAAAGAAATCAAAATGGTATGACTGGTTACTTTATTTTCTTTTTAAACTATTTTTATCAATTAAGTTATCCTTTTCTAAACACATTTCAGAAAAATATAACACTTAAGCTTCATTAAGACCCTATAACCACAAACTACAGGCCCTATGGTCTCAAAGTCCTTAACAATGTATACCAGGACTTCGAAGAAAAACTTATGTGTCCATTAAATGCAAAAAATCCGCCACAGTTGATTAAAAAATTAAACGTTCACGTCCACCTGATCATATGTTATAACGCTTTAAATTCATTATAGCAACTTTTTGAGAGTAGGACATTCCTAGTGTCAAGTTTGACATACTTACAACATTGTGGAAAGTTAAGTATGTGGAGCAGAACAGATGCCATTATTAATGTTGGTAAACTACAAAAAAAGCTACATTGCTTTGTAGAAATGATTTGTTTTCTTGTCATTCAACAACAAAATTAGTCTGTCTTGAGCATAGCTGATATTTTTGTTTCTGGAAAACCATTTAGGGGATCCGAAAATGGTTGTACGGGGATAAAACATAAAGACAACGCAGTCTGTCGAAAATGCTGTGCACAATTTGTAATTATTATAAGTCGTGGCTTCATCATTTTGTTATAATATCTATTAAAGTTATGGCTTTAACATGCATTAATAACGATGACAAAATTTACAAAACAATCATTTAGTATCAAATATCAATAAATAAGTAGTGATTTTATACGGATTAGAGTGCCAGGTTAATAATTATGCATTATACAGAAAACAAAGATTCCAATTCCATTTTGCGGGAACCGGCTTCCTAGATCTTCTCAAATTTTGCTGTCAAAACTTCTGTTGATTTCAACAATTCTACGGTTAAAAATTGCACATAAAAATCACGCGCTATCTTGGGAATGACTTAATCGAGAAATTAATGATATGGTGACCTGTCGGTTGCATATGAATACAACATTATTTTAACGCTTAAATACAAAGACTCACTGGGATCCTGGAACGCACCCAACGCACCCTCCCCCCTGGCTACGGATATGCGTGTATTATTATTTGTTTCAGCGTTCTCAAGATGTCGTGCTTTAATGAAACGGTCGTTAATTAAAATTAAAAGTTATTAATAGTGAAACATCGTTTACGTGAAACAAGAAGTCTTATGTCAAATACACATTTCCATTAGTGGTGGATATTGCCCGTTTCGTGTAATTTTTCAATCAGGTCTATATAAAAATGAAACATCCGGAAACTCGCGTGAAATTTTTATAGAATACCAAAGCATAGGTAGTGAAAACATTAAGCAGTATCTTTTTCGACTAAACATTTGCATTTATAGACTGAAGGGCCAGTTTTTTAAAAAATCTTTTTACAGGTACATTGTCATTTATAACTGCACAATTATGCAACTGAATTAGTATGCAGAATAATTACACGCACACCCATTTATTTACTGAAACACATGTTAGGGCATCTATAATGTCACCGATAAAGGTCTAATTATAACAGATAGTCGCACCCTGTTATCAAAAATACTGTGAAGAACATCCATGCATTTATTGATAAAAATGCCTGTTACCTATAAATTTTATAAGCTACTATTGAGCACAAACATGAATGAGAAGACATAATGTCCAAAACCTTAAATTTCAAATACAAACGTCTTAATGTTACTGAAAATGGTGTAATTAAATAGCTAAATAATACTTTCAATAAAAACAAATTCCTGTTTGTTAACGATACTTTAAGCAGTAATGGTTAATATAACAACATAAATCATACGATCAACTCAATACGCGATGCATGTATGCACGCATATGTTGACACATACAGGCCTAAGGAACATAATAATAAAGCATTTTTTTTCAATAGACAGTCACACATTCGACAACGTACGCTGTAACATTGGGGAATGTGTTAATCCGTGTGTGAAATATCTTCCCGGGACCATAACTCTTGTAAAATATGGCGGCACATACACTGCATTGTATTGACAGCTTATCATTGCGACTTCAGTCCTTGTCGGATTTCGACATGTTAATTGCATAGAGTTAACAGCGCACCATTGCAACCTTAGCACTTATCATTTTGTTCAAGCGCACCCTGTCAACCACATTCCTTGTCAAAAAGGCGGATTATATATTGGATTGTCTTAGCCATACATCATTTGACCAGAGTCATTGTCCTAATGGCGTTTTATGTATTACATTGTCTTTGTAGGGGCAGTCAATCCCTGCGACCATAACCCTTATGTTGCAGCGGGTCATAGTGACTAGAATGACATAATTCACCGTTTAAATATTGCTTTAAAACGCAAAAATGACTATAATGTCGTTGTATTGAAACCCAATTTTTATAAACATGGACATTTTATTGTGGTATAAAGCGCAATTTTGCGACAAAAAATTATGCCAGTCTCCTACAATTTAACCAATAAACGTATATTTATAACTTAAGGTAGTGCACCTCTAATGGGCACATATCCAAATATAATCTAATTAATTATTTTCTTAATCAGCATCATTTCACTGAACTACATGCAAATTTGTAGGTAGGCTTTCCATGCTTTTTAAAAAAATATACCGATTTTTTCAAAACCACCCCCACGCTCGGCTTTTGTCCAGTTTATTTTCACCCCTGGGGTATATAAAAGTTCCATAATTCATTCAAATTTCCAAATATGGGCATGCAGTTGGTGTGTACAGATGCTGTAAAGGTGTTTAAAGTTTAAACAAGATGAAATAAGTATTCTTTTACAGACATTTATTTTTTACAAATTTTTATCTATGGAAGAGCACCATGAAATGTAAGTGATTTCAGCCAAGTAAAAATTGGGTCGGTTAAAAACAAAGTGTCATAAATTCAAAATAGTATCATTTAAGTCATATTTTAAACTTAGTTTTTATTGAAACACTATATACAGCATAAATACCAAGAACTAGACAGATTTACCGTTTACTTTTTTAAATAAAAATAAAAATGCAACATGCATGGTTCGTATTTTCAACAGTAAATCACCCAATTTCGCCATAACGTTGTTTTAATTTTAATAATTGAAAAATGTGCATAAAAATTGCAACATATTTAACAATAAATATAGCTTATATGCCATATTAAATCAAATTACGTTAGAAAATAAATAAAACGCGTCGCAAAAAAGTATACGTCGTCGGCCGGATTCGAACCTGCGCGGGAATATCCCAAAAGATTTCTAGTCTATCGCCTTAACCACTAGGCTACGGCACCTAATAGTAGGCTCTTCAACCTTCGAAGAAATCGCCGGAAATCATTAGAGGTGCACTACCTTAAAATAATACGATTAAATTCATCAGTAGAAATTCGAGTGCTCACTTACATGTATAGAAAAACACTGCTACATTCCTTTAATTTGACACATTACGTATTACATGCAAGGGTAAAATTAGATTATCAAAGGAACAGCAAACGACAAACGCCTACTTTTATCAATGTTACTTAAATGCTCGTCTCCTATAATTTAAACGATTAGGACCTACATAAAATTTTAACTGAAACTCGTAATTTTATCGTAATTTAATCAATTAATTATACTTTTGAGCATATAAATTGTTTGTCACAATAGCCCGCTATCTATAGTTTAATCAGTGTGGGTCCAATAATAAGTGTAAATCGTATAAAAATATTAATAACTAATAGGCGTTTCCTAAAACTTCGTGCGTGACTTCCGAGGAAATTACCCCCTCATTTGAAATACGTTATCACCCACAGTTCATATTCATCTTCCGGAGACTTTCTTCAGCAATCCATTGTAGGTGTGTGACTGTTGATCACATATAACACAAGGAATATGATTTTTTATTATATAATTTTTGATGAATTAAAAAAAATCACTCATGCTATACAATTATATTTACTAAAGTTAATTCCAAACCATATTAAGTCATAAAAATGAATGTTAATATGGCAACAGACAAGGAACGCACACTTGAAAGTCTAGAACCGTTTTTTAATTGCCATATGACACGTGTTCTAAAACCAAACTATATTGATTATCGGTTTGACGTAAGGGTAATGAAAATTCTTTCTAACACGCGTTTAGAACATTACCGCTTATGTGATTCAATTGCGCAATTCGGATAAAAATACAAATCTGAATGTGGTGCGCAGGTATGATTAAAAATATTGGTTGAACGAAAAGAAAAACAAACGTTTTATTTTAAAGAACAACTTTTTAAGTTTTGTAACATATGCTGACAATTGTACACATTAGATCGGATCATGTATAGTATCCGAATATATTTTCAGTAACCCATGTATTGCCTTCGCTGCGGATCGTTGCGAACCACAAGCCTTCTCAAAATGGCAATTAAACATTGAATTGTCTTATACGCTTATCTGTGCTACACCAAATCTCAAACCAAATTACGGCAATAAATGACGGCTATATGTTTACATTTACGGCCTTTTTTATGCTATGACTTGCGCAAATTTATTTCTATTAGACAGCGGTGAACCGAAATCGTTCATTGAAAGGATGTGCCTTTAAAGATTTAGTTACACCATTATTCTCGGTTTATTTTAAGTTGCAAACATCTGCGCTCAGCAGCCACATGTATGCCACGACCACGGATCTTGCCAGCCCACAGACCAAAGCCCTTATTACAAGTGCGGTTGTTCGGCTGGATATAGTGGGTCGAACTGCAACAGTAAATATGTTTCTTTACATTGTTAAATAAAGCCTTGGAGCTAGCAAAATATTTAATCATCTTCACCCTCATTTATCCCCTTTTCCTCCTCCTCCTCTTTCTCCTCCTCTTCTTAATCATCATTATCAGCAGCAACAGCATCACCACCATCATCATCGTGATAATAGATACCATAGACTTAAATCCAATTTTACATTTAGAGAATACTAGGTTAGCGTTAAATACAGAAACGTTTATGTTGCAAGGCTTAGAACGCCGGAAGTTTATTCATCAAAGAAAATACCCTTACGTTTACTTACATCCATAAGTAAAACAATGCGAATAGACTACTGAACCAAAATACAAACCCATCAGTATGCTCTACACACACAATTTTACATCCATTGGTCAAAATAGGCACGCACATTTTGAAAATCAATAACACGAATAAGCTGATCTACATGTATATCTAAATCCTTCGCCTCACCGGTTCCATCCGAGGTAAGTAGTCCATAGAATATGCAGTTTTTTCATAATAACATCCACGATACATTAATACCAAACAAATGCGCGTCTTTAATGTGTTTTCCAGACATCGCATACTCCTAGTATTACTAGTTTCGTGTACACCAAAAGATGTCATCACATGATGATGCAATAAGTATGTCATTTTATGACGCCATCAATCAGCTGATTCATTATACAGATGACGAAAAATTATGTCTTTAGACTAGATCAAAGGTTGAAGGTCGTTTAATTTTAAAGCTAAGTTTTTTCGACTCTAGAGATTTCTTATGAAAAATCATCCAGTGGTAGAGTAAAAAGTAGTACGTGCACGCGACAGGTATATTCAACAATGTGGGAGACAGGCTAGTTTTTTTCCATCTGGTGTTATATCGTCAATATGGGGTAAATAGTGCTTAACTCTTCCTCTGCGCTATACACATATTTGTTTTGGTTGTTATTTTTTATGGTCATAAAAGTGGCGTTTTTAGGCACTTTCATAGTACATTTGCAGTAAATCGACCCATGTCAGAATCGGGCCGCGTGTTTATGCCTGGCTCTCTTCACGAGCATTTGTACACCGGGGTACAATAACCAGGACAGCTCGTGTTTATTGCCCGAAATTTACCAGTCCCAGTTTATCGGAATCATTCTCATTTCATTATGATGGAAACTCGCGGTTTTGCTAATAGTTTGTCTTTTGCTCTAGTGTATGTCTCTTTTCTTTCTTGTAGTCTTACCGGAAATATGTCCAAGATTGCCGTGGTAGACTTACACGGGACCATTAAACGATGAATTTACCCGCTTCATATACGTCTTTTCTAAATTGCTTGCTGTTTTATTGTTTGTGATAAGTATGATTTTTTATTTTAATATATAAATATTTGTGGTAAGTATGCGGTTCTGATAGCCTTTCAATCCGATCTAAGCTCAGTTGACTTTTCCCCATGTTCGGGTCTCCAAAATTGTGCAGAAACCCTACTGTGCGCGATTTCCAAGTAAGCAAAGGTTCCGCGATCATTTGGTAACAATCTGATAATTCCCGTTTGCTTACAGTCCAGAGCTTGAGCACGCCGCATACTACCCACCTCCCGACGACCACACGGGCGCATACATCACACGCAACAACAGCAGGTATGAACTGGTCACAACTTGTCGTGACTTTTTAATGTATGGCCCCCTACATATCATGCAAATATCCGCCGATACAAGCTGATAAGCACAGTTGCACCAGTACATCAATACAAAAAATATAGCGGATTTGATGACAAATTTGTATTTGCTTCATGCTACCCATCGTTTCAAAGATAAATACTTCGTAAGTGGAACATACGTTTTGATTTTAACGCATGCTAACAACTACAGCGTCGCAAGTTTACCAATCAAAATGTCAAAGCGTTCTATAAAAACGTGCGGAAACCAATTTTATGTCTAAGTGCTTTTACCTGAGCGATATACATTGGAAATGTTAACCTCAAAATAATAGGATATCTGCATTTCCCTTCTAGTAACAATCCCATCAATAAACGGGGCCGTGATCACAAATGTTCTCTATATTTCGTGCGAAAACAAATTTCACACAAATATCGAAATAGCATATTAGATATTAGGAACAACCATGTCCATCGTTTTATTTGTTTTATTTTTTTTATACCACATTTATATAGCGCCCTTTTCATACTATAGATGTGCGTTCAAAGGCGCTTTACACTTGTTCCCTCACTGGGTCATAAGTCGTCCGTTAACATCTTGGCGCAGTATGCAGCCACGTCACATTGGCTTATTTCCCTCACAGGTACCCATTTATACACCTGGGTGGAGTGGAGCAGATGTGGGATTAATTTCTTGCTCAAGGAAATTCCAGTGGTCAGGGTGGGATTCCAACCCGGGACCTCTTGATCCCTACGCCAGCGACCTACCATTAGACCACTGCTCCCACAAATATATATATATATCAATGTCGATACAAGCAAAATCAACGGTGTTCGTGTGTATTTTTAAGTTTATGAGGTAGATCCGCGCACGAGGCTGCATTGTGTTAGGGTCAGAGGTTTATCCAAGCAATCCTACCTAATAGTATTACTAGAATCACACAGGTTGAGGAGAATTTCGAATCATAATTGTTTTTTTTCCAACAGTTTACTTTTATTTTAAAGATTTGAAATGTTGTTTTCCGCCGTGTTGGGTATCAGCCCCAAACACACTCACATGCACCTGGATCGGGAATTGAATCATTGTCGCTAAGGTCAGAAGCGCGTTTACTCACCAATTCGTTAGCCTGACAGCTAAAACGATTGTGTTCGCATTTAAGCTGTCGTGTTTACATTCTATATTTTATTATAAAATTTACTACAAGCAATTACTGCGTCCAAATTTTAGTTGATGTGCAAAAACAATCACTTAGTTAAAACCATGTAAAAAGATCAAGGTACGGTTTTATATTACAATTTTAATTTAAAACATACAACTCCTTACATACTCCGTTAGTGGTAAGACATAGAGTTATACTATTAATATAAACATGTTGTCATCGTCGGGCCCACGCTCGTCTAATTGTGCTTTACTTTTTGAACGACCTTGAGGGCATCACTAGCAAAATGTCGATGATAAATCCCTTTATCAGGCACATCAATGTTTTCAGGTGTACAAGTAAGATAATAACAACTTATTTTTAGCCTTGTGACACGCGTTATAAATAGCAAATGTTCGGTGCTCCCAGTTATTTAAAAGTAGATATGTATTGAATTCCAGAAATCCATAAGCTCGCTAATTGAATAAATACTGCCTGTGTTCATTCCATAAGTTTAGACGAACCACTCAACATGTAATATTTTGTATGTACTACTGGTTTGCAGCTTAAGTCTAAGTTATTTCCTATTGAATCGTAATTTAACCATTGTCGCATATAATCTGCTGAATTTCATGATTATGCTTTGAAGTACCACATCCGTGTGCAAGTCATCCTTGTAAAAATCACGGGGATTGCGAGGAGCAACATGGCAAATACCTGTGTAAATGTCAAGGCGGATTCCATGGTACCAACTGCGAAGGTAAAGCAAAGCAGCTTATGTTGATGATATGCAAAATATCAAGATGAACTGTTGAGAATCAATTTTAGCTACCAGCCATCTTAATCGGATGCATTTGTAGTTCAAAGGCAGACAATTAAACATAACAAGTACTGAAATGTTTATGTGCAGATGTCTAAATCGTGTTATGTCCTGCCATAGCTTAAAATTACAGACATGTAACTTAACAAATGTAAGCAATGTCGTCAGCACGAGGCTATACATCTCACAAATAAAACCTTTATTGTACACCAATGCAAATACATGTGTTGTAGTCAATTTTTTTTTAAATGTTGATCTACGTCATCTCAATAACGACTTATACTTTCCTTTGAGGTGTGAAATCTGCATTGTCTATCAACAGTCGTTGATATGTGTCTGCGAAGTTTTGTGTTAGTAAAGTGAAATACCATGTGTTTTATTATTTGTATGTGGATAGTGTTTTTTATTCGTCACATGCGACAAGATAAGGGATTGAACCACGGTCGCTTAGGTGAGAAGCGTGTTAACTGAGCAATGCGCGAGCAGGATAGTGTTCGCATTTAAGCTGTCCGTGTTTATATTCTTTATTTTATTATCAATTTTACTACAAGCTATGACTTCGACCAATTTAAGTGCATGTAGAAAAAGTTCACGTAGTTGAAATCATGTAAAAAAAAGATTAAGGTATGGTATGATATTACAATTTTATTTTGAAATATATACACCTCCATACATACAGAATTATTGGGAAAATTAAATGCTGACATTGTCAGAAGTTAGTGCCACCATTATTAACTTAACGCACTGTAAACTGTTCAACTTTAGTCGACTTATTCATAATATAGTTTCATTGGCCTTGCCCGATAAAAAAAAGTATTGTGGGCACTTACATTTAAATTTGAGAATGACTTCTCAATTCCTTTTCCGATGTACTCAGCATAAAGTGTTAACATATAGAAAAAAAATTAACCCAAGTACTTACATTTGAGATTATTTTCCAAGTTCCTTCTCACGATGGCAAATCTCATTATAAGATTTTTATTTAGTTATGTTTTTTCACTTGCTTTTCCCGATGTCATATCTTATTATAATTGTTTACATATACAAATGTATTTTCACTTGCTCTGTATAATGTTAAATCTAAAATATTAGTGTGTACACGATTTTCGCGCTTGAATCCACACCTCTGCCACACCGATGGTACTAGTAAACAGAGAAACACAAAACCGTAATTTACATGCTTGTGTCTAAAAGGTTACATAAGGCACCAATGTGGATGTACCAGCAATTCTTGTTGTTCTTATAATGTGTAAACGAGTACGAAATTAAATTTCTGTTCTTGTTAACAGAATGCAATATTTAGATACGAATTGTTAGTTTGTAGTATGAATAATGCCATTGAAAAAACTTTTTACTATTGTACAGCGATTAGAAACCCGACATAAGACTGCGGTGATCAAAGCGAATACTGATATCTTACCCAATTGAAAATTACACTTAACATGAATATAACCAATCTTGATATGCCAAGAAAGTTTATGTTAATTATCTTTATTAGTCAAATAAATTTACCTTATATGTACTGCCCTAATGTTTACGTTTTTTTCTGTCGATAAGCAAATCCCTGTGATTCCTCTCCTTGCCTAAATGGTGGAACATGTACCGCGAGTGCACAATCACCGTTCTACCATTGCAAATGCAGACCCGGCTACCGCCAACACAACTGTAGTGGTAAGTAGACTGTGCCATTGATGCGGACAGACCGGCTAGTTTAACAAATACAAATATTTGTTATCTATCATTTCGCTTGGAAATGTTTATCCAATATCTAGAACTATACAATTAAATGTTTACGCGGTTCATGCATTTACGTTCATATCGCCACATAAAGGTCTACAGTATATATAACTAAAGTAATAATGTTTTTGCAGAACATCCATGCGACCACGCATACACATGTCAACACTGGGGAACCTGTGAACCTACATTACAATACCCGTTTTACCATTGTAATTGCTCACTTGGGCATACCGGACAACATTGCCAAGGTATGTAATACAATGCAGAAATTCCACAGAAGGATTGTGTTAAACGTTTTTACATATGTGTAGTATTGTTAACAAATTCATATTTAACAAGACATTGGCAATACATCAATTAATAATTCATAATTATGCCGTATTTCACCGATGAGGAAAATAAAGATGAATTTGCAAGAACAATATTTGTACCGCCGACGTTCTGGGCTATCACGGCCTTAAACATACACATACGTGAAGATCCCGATCAGTATAATAACATTTTTTTTTTTTAATTTCATACCTTGTCGAAATGGCACTAAATGCACTTATAATGAATTGTCTTTACAGCGCATCCGTGCGACAAGACCTGTCCAAATGGCAACCCATTCATCCATACATTGTATTGTGTTCTCCACGATTCTTTATTACCATAACACTTGTCAAAATGACGAATGACATAAGATTAAATTGTCTTTAAAGCTTAACCTTGAAAATACAACCCCAATCAAGTGTATGGCACATACATTTAAATGTCTTTTAAGCGCATCTTTTCAATCTCAACCCTTGTCAAAATGACTGTCCATATACTTCATTGTGTCAATAGAATTTCCTGGAGACTAGAACCCTTGCGAGAATGGCAATCCGTAAATTGCATAGTATTTTCACAGCAACTTGCAATTATAACTATTCAACTTTGTTCCCAGCTCATCTAACAACCACATCCTTTGCTCTTATTATATACAGAAAATACTTTATATCAAATATGTCGTATTATAGACGATAAAAATTTTCAATTTCAATTTCGTGTTATTTTTCAATTTCGTACCGCTGTACAAAGCTTCACGCTTTTCAGCATGATCGGACTTATAATCCATTCGAAATCGTCTTGTTTATGCCGTCTCTTTCATGCGCCGATTTAGGCTGATCTTTTTTTGTTCCGAACGTACGACTGCTTGCAAGGCAATTTTTTATTTGTCTACATTTGTATAACTGGTTCCCGATCGGTTAAGAATGTTTTTCCGTTTTCACCAATTGACATCATGATAAGACGTTTCTCAATTATGTTTCCCGATTTTTCTCCAGCAAATAAATCCAACATTTTGTTAGGAATCGGTACGTCCACGTTCTGAATTCGAATAACCAAAATGTGTGTTATCCGACCGAGACGTGAAACGGGGTCCTGTACGTATACTCCTACCATTGCTTGTCTTGTCCAACGAGGTCGTTCTAATCCATACACATTATTTTCCCTGCACAAGTCTGAGTATATGCAAAGTCCTTTATCCGTATAGCTTATTATACCCCGCCTTAGGCGGAGGGATATTATTTTGGCGTTCTCCGTCCGTCCGTCTTTCCGTCCGTCCGTCCGGCACTTTTGTGTCCGGAGCCATATCTTGGAAGTGCTTTGGCAGATTTCATTGAAACTTGGTATGAGTATATATATGGATAAGAGGATGATGCACGCCAAATGGCATTGTAAACCATCTGTTAATAACGGAGTTATGGCCCTTTGTATCTTGAAAAAAATGTTTTTTTTTGTGTCCGGAGCCATATCTTCGAAGTGCTTTGGGGGATTTCATTGAAACTTGGTACGAGTATATATATATTGATAAGAAGATGATGCACGCCAAATGGCATTGTACGCCATCGGATATTAACGGAGTTATGGCCCTTTGTATCTTAACAAAATGCTTTTTTGAGTGTCAAATATAACACTTTTGTGTCCAGAAGCAAATTGGCGGTGGATATCAATTCAATGAATTTGCTTGTTAAATTCCCTTTCTCTTTGGCACGGAAATTAATCAACGCATCCTTCCATATCCGGTACAAAAAAGATAACTTGTATGTGTGCGTCGTATCGCCATTTAAAGTACGAGTTTCTGTCGTCGCTTTCGACCTAATTATAATTCTAAATAGCAATTCTTGATAAATAGTAAAAGCTGTAAATGCTTATATCATAAAAGTCGTTTCTTCTTACAGTTCTGGTTCTTTCAAGAAGTGTTTTCAAAGAACGCTTCTGTGCTGGAATTGTTTTACAAAGATTTTAACATGGTCTTGTTTAGACAATCCTCTTTTCAAGCGTTGTATACAACTATCATTATAGCCAGAATTTGAGTGTCAGCATTCGTTAACTAGGCGTGTTAATTTTCTCGTTGATCCAAGATGTTGCCTAAACCTTTAAACTTAATTTTCTTTTTTCGTTGCAATAACTTTTCAAATGTATCACCAGCTCAATAAATATTTATCCCGCTAAATGGTTCAAATACCGTGATATAGAGAATAACAGGTCACTGCCTGATCGTTTTGTAATATATCAGGCGAGGCTTAGAATACAATAACGGCGAGGCTTGCCGAGCCGTTATTTTATTCGTGCCGAGCCTGATATATTACAAAACGATCAGGCAGTAACCTGTTTTCTGTTTATCATACCACTGACACTACTCACCCCGTTTTTCAAGAAATAATGAAAAATAATCGCTACGCCTTGGAGCCGCTGCATTCGTTTATCGCGCATGAATCTTTCTAAAAATAGAATTGTTCCTCAACACGAAAAGTAGCGCAATTTAATGTAATTTAATAACGCTGTTTCGTTCTCTTTCTTCTTTAATTCTGCAACAAAACTTTAAGCAGCAATACTTTATCACACAAAATGAAAGCATATATTATACATTTTAAAGGCAAAACTTGATAACCATTGTAACATGTCAAGGCAAGTGCAGTCGTCCACGTCTTCGCAGTGTGTCACCACGTGTAAAGAATTGAATGCTGTTTTTATTAGAATTTGGAATATATACTGCGCGTTTGGTTTACTGTGGTGGTTGTACGTAGATATTGAGGTTTTGCGCGTTAAGTCATTTATTGGATTTTGGCCAGGAAACTGTGCTTGCCGGGTGGGTGGAAGTGTTGACAGAAGTGTATGAAACAGATGGAGTTGCAGTAGAACATGTTGCCAAAAGGTTTGAACATTTTTTTTGTGTTTGTTCGGAAATTTCACTGTAATTGGTTATTGACTGTACGTTTTTGTGTCTTGTTATTTGCATGATTTCGGTAGGTGCGATATTGGAATCCCTTAGTTTTTGAACAAGGTGTTTTCTAGCAGAATGATTACTTATGTTTGTTGTTTTTTCAAAATCGGCCTCGATTGCCATAGTTTTCAACTTCTTAGCCATTTTTTTCACCAAGTTTCTGCCGTGATTTTCCTTGTTTTTTTATAGATTTTTCTGCTTTGCTTTCAGGCAGTCACGTGTGAGGGAAAATCTGGACCACTGCTCCGGAAGATAGAGTATGGGTACTTTGCTCTTTGAAGTTTCCGTCAATGCTTCCCATGATGCTACACAATGTGACAGGCTCGTATTCATCATCATCATTCTTGCGAATGGAGAGCAGATATGTGGCAAGATATTCATCTAGATGGTCGACTGATAAATTGTGGATCGCCTTCGCTTCGCCTTTCGTGGCAAGATATTTTTGAAATCGACTGACATCTGCCAGTGTTTTTCGGATGGTGTTTTTTTTTATCTTCGGCTTCAATTAATTTTTGTACATCTTCGATTGTTATTTCTATGGCGTCTGATATGTTTTGACTGTTTTTGATTTTGTTTCAGTAAGGGATTCTAAATAACTGTTATTTAAATTGACATTTGTATTCGTGATTTCATCAAATGGTTCATTAAACACACTCGGATTTATTCCAAACTGATTGGCAAAGTCTTCCTCAGACACAACAACTTCCTCCATTAAACCGTCCCAAACAATGTCAAACTTACCTCCATCCACAAAGTCTGACATGTTAATGTTTATTTATTGTATTTATATATGTTTTTTATGTTTAAGTCCTTATTTTCAAAAGAAATTAGCTTTTAACGAGCCTTATCAAACACAATTCATGTGGCAAAATTGGCAAACTGTAGAAGACGACAAATGTAACCTTAATAATAATTTATGATTTAAAATTATTTCATTATTTAATGCATATTACATTGGGTTTTATTGTGAAGTGTGTTACTATTTTATCTGTTTTACTATTTTTACTGCTTTTTTATTGTTTGTTTTATTTATTTGGTCTGTTTGTATTAAGTGCTGAACTTTTGACATAACCTTTGACCTTTGATGTTTGCATATGAAGGCGTGTCAAAAAAGTAGTCCGTTTGTTACATGACGTCATCAGCATGAACTTATTCATTCTTAATATTTGTAAAATACGTTTTTTTCTGTTTTTGTTGCTGTTTGTGGATTAAATGTAAAACATATCGGTATCAAATTGTTTGTTTTGATAAATCTGATTCAGTTTTACAATAAAACAAAACATTGTACTTAAGTCTTGGTAGCCTCCACACATGACTGATATATGAACTTCCTTTTGACCGTGATATAAAAAAAGATATCAGGCAACAGGATATCAAGCAGATATCAATGTGGTGGTATGATAAAAGCTGATTTTGATAAAAATGTAAATGTTATCTGGCATAATCCTTAAAACGGTTCAGAGAAATATTTTTATTTGTAATATTGACAATAAACGAGACCAACGTTTCTTAGTGTTTTCTTTGAAAGCTCGAAGTCAAAGACTGAAACACAATTGCCAAACTAATATTTATATGGAACCACCTTCATCGATTTTTAGAGGCATAATCCTATATTGAAGTTTCCATACTTCGTGATAGTCTTTCTTTTCACTGTTAGGTGCCTTTACTGTTTTTGAGATTAAACGGCGTATTTAACGTTCCTCGTTTGAGCCGTGACAACAAGCAACTGTCTTTGGATCCCTAGTACAGATATTGCTGTCTTAAAGACGTCGATACACGGTTCCCTGGAAAACATTTAGACTCGTTTTACGGCCTGTACAAAAGATCAATCGCCTAGATTGCTGTACCTCACGTAGTTGTAACTTCTTTTGACTAACCACGACGATGTTTTTGTTTACCTTTTAATGCACAGTGGGCAGGCATGTTCAGCAAAGTTTCCAAAAACAATCGAATTACTTGTAATGGAATTGTGCTTTTTGTTCATCTACGTTTATCTAAATCTAAGAAAATAGCGTATTACGAACCATCCGCGAAAACAGTTCATACCTTTTGTTGTTTTCATGATTATGCAGGATCGAAAATTGTTTTGCAAAGCATTATTTGCGAGTTTTAGGTTGTATTTTGCCCTGTTTTATCCTTAGAAGAGAACCTGTTACATATATGTTTGGCCTTGGCCGCACAACCTGTTCAAAGGATTTGATTTTTCATCGTCATCAGAATCTAACCAATCTTCAAATTGCGCAAAAGTTGGAACTCGTGGATTGCTGGTTTCGTTGCTTTCAACCATTATCTCCTTGTTTCCCGATTCAATCTTAAACTGTGAAAAAAGTGAGTGATTTGGCAACGTTATTTCAGAATCCGTTGTAAGTTTGTCGTGTGTGTGTGTGTATTTATAAATATTTATGAATGTGTACATGATGTCTTCAACAAAGTCGAGCGTGTTCTTACTCCCGTAATATATATTCATTCTTGCAGACAATGCCTGCAAGGCACAGCCGTGTCATAATGGCGGAACGTGTCATGTGACAAACAAAGACCCCTACTACTTCTGTGAATGCGCCCATGGTCACTCTAATCGTAACTGTTTGCACGATCCTTGTCACAGCAGACCGTGCTTTAATGGAGCAACGTGCACCGCTACAACAACGTCCCCGTTCTACCAATGCCAGTGCGCTCCCGGTTTTCACTACGAGCAATGTCAATGTGAGTTAAAATATGTATTAACTTTGGATTCAAAAAATATATTTATATAAATTGTTTCGAAAACAGTATGCTTACATGGACACTATCGATTCCGTTTTTTCGGAGGAGCCAATACATTGTATTTTTCGCCAGATTTTTAGGTATTCTATTCTAGTCTATTCGGTATAGTTTCGTTCAAAACACTCCGCCGTTGAACTTTAATCGCTTTAAATAACAATCATAGAAAATTAACATGTATGTTACATGCGTAACAAATACAATCATGAAGGACAATATAACATTGTAATTTTGATAAATTACGATTATTTACACACTTTTTGAGTCTCCTTAGTAAGTGCGAAATTTGCTGTTGATTATAGGATTACCCTTTTTTTTACAAAAAAAAAATTTACTGGACGTACAATATTAAATGCGTTTGTATTTGGTTCCATGTATTCGCAGTTCTCATAGAAACCCCAACTTCTTCGACTCATGCTCCGCAAAATACCACGACGCAAAAGCCAACTAATATAACCACACTGGCGTCAACAAATGGCTCCATGCTTGTGTCAACGAACGGTCTCACGCTTATGCCAACGACATTTACCACGACGGACGTTCCAGCTCATTCTACTACTCTTACGCTTACGAATGGCCCCGCGTCTTCGACCACCAAGTCACATATCAGCGTCAACACAACTATTGGCAGTGAGTAGTTAAGGCTTGTGTTATTAACCAACACAAATATGTAAGATCATTTATATATGTTTATATTTCATATTTAAAAAAAATAATGCGCAGCTGCAACATATGAATTCATGCGATGTGTTACTTGCTTGCTTTTTCCGACTATTTAGTACCAGAAAGGTTTCCACTATTCATACTAAGTTTAGACCGTGGACGTTTTTCACGAATTAAATGATAAGATAACACTATTTGAATGAGAATATTAACTTCATTAATCTACCTTACGCAATGCAAGAACGAAAACTTGTAAATGTATATGGTAATTTTATGTTCGAATAAACGTTTGTCAGATGAATGAAAAATAAAGAATGATGCAATCCTGTATCAATATTTCTTTGCTTCAATATTAAATTAACACATATTGGTTTACCAAAAAGATAACCATTTATAAAGTTGGACATTCATAGGACAAATTTACTTTTTTTAATGCATTTTCATTATCAGTAGTGTGTATCGATCTATATGCTTGTAGGCGCGGTGACAAATCCAAATAATGGGCCGTAAATGGAATGATACATCTCATATGTGTGCAATATAATTTCAATCGTTATGTTGTTATGTTTACCTTTATTCGTTTTTGAAATTAATTTGAGTGATTCTGAGCCGATTGTTAGGTAAAAGTCACAATTCGTTACATTAACATTTGCACGAAAATCACGCTAGGGTTTCTTTCGCTTTTTAACAATTACAATCATTATTATGATGGTGCATAAGATAATTATGAAACTTGCGTATAATAGTAGCATTTTCACGCCAGTGTCCTTTTGTTTCAAATTTTATGCATGGTTAAGGTTAAAAAACAAATTTATATTTTCCATTTGAGATTAACTTCGCTTTGAAGGCTACATTTTCAGTATGATCAATAAAAAAATAATTTTTATTTGAAAAACACAACAACAACAACGGCCAAGCAGGCGATGTCCTGAAAAAATAGATATTCGTATACTTTTTATGTCAAAAAGTTAGAGGGGATATTTGTTCATGTCAGTGTAAGCTCGTTTGTTATTTCACGAGTGATCATAGAAATTATATGTTCACGAGTGGTGCAGCCACGATTTAAAATATTATTTTTTATGATCACGAGTGAAATGACAAACGATCTTACACTGACATGAACAAATTTTTTGTTTCTTTTAAGCACGTTTTCAAGAAAAAAACACAGCTGTTTCCCTTTCGCTGAAAAGTCACCCTTTCTTGAAGATTCTCCCGTTGCGTGCCTCAATACATTTCAAAACACAAAATGACGTCATTAGTATGACGAAATGACGTCATTATACCGGCGGAATTTCCAGTTAAAACTATTTTACAATGATAATAAACGGTGAATTCAAGCATAAAATAAAAAGAAAATGTGTTGGATTCGGTGTAATGTCAATTTTTATTCACTCGTGATCATAGAAAATAAATATAATATTATTTATGATAATCTCAAAATAGACAAGGATTTCCAAAAATGTGTTCTTTTCATCGGTGAAGATAACAATTTGTTATTTCACTGCAGAAATGTCATATTTTGTCACTAGGTATAAAAGAAAATTGTTTCCTCTAAAATCTCTAAACAAGCGTATAATATGATTATAGGTACTACCTAATTAACGGGCAAAAGCATTTTTGATAACCATGTATTTTTAATAAATATATTGACATTATTGTGTTCAAAATATTATAACTGTTTAAATAATAAAGTAATGCATCTGAACAATTATATTTTCAAATAAGTTCCATGTTGTTTGAGCATCGTATAATTTTGTGTGTTTTCTAGCCGAATGAATTTAAAGCTGGTTCAGTGGTTGCGGTATACTACATGCTTTTGTCTAAATGGTTACATTGGGCACCAATTGGATGTACCAGCAATTCTTGTTGTTCTTATAATGTGTAAATGAGTACGAAATAAAATTTCAGTTTTTGTTCACAGAATGCAATATTTTGATACGAATTGTTAGTTTGTATTATGAATAATGCCATTGACAAAACTTTTTACTATTGTACAGCGATTAGAAACCCGACATAAGAATGCGGTGATCAAAGCGAATACTGATATCTTACCTTTTTGAAAATTATAATGAACATAAATTCAACCAAGCTTGATATGCCAAGACAGTTTATATTAACTATTTATATAATGCCAATACATTTACATTATATGTACTGCCCTAATGTTTACGATTTTTTTTTCTGTCGATAAGCAAATCACTGTGATTCCTCTCCTTGCCTAAATGGCGGAACATGTACCGCGAGTGCGCAATTGCCTTTCTACCTTTGCATATGCAGACCCGGCTACGACCACCAAAACTGTAGCGGTAAGTAAGTAGGCTGTGCCATTGAAGCGGACAGACCGGCTAGTGTAATTTAACCCTTTCAGTGCGGGAACCGAATTTTAAAGGCCTTTGCAAACAGTTTGGATCCAGATGAGACGCCACAGAACGTGGCGTCTCATCAGGATCCAAACTGTTTGCTATTCTGATAGTATTCTTTGAAAAAAATCGAAGACAATGCTAATTTTAGAAATTCAGCATACGACATTTTAGCAGAAGACAAATTTCCCAGCATTCAAAGGGTTAACCGTCTTTAGAAATGAGCAGTGCTCTGTTAAAAGGGTTTCAATGAAAATTATTAAGTAAATCAATCAATACTAGATATGAGCTTACCCATACATTCATAGACAAATATGGCCGTTAGCTAAAACTTCACCGAAAAAATTCATTAAAACTGAAAATTTTCAACTAAATCAATAAACGTTTGAGCACACTCAATCATTAATATGCACAATTCCCGTTACGTGTTATTTACAAATACTTGTTATCTATCATTTCGCTTGGAAATGTTTATCCAATATCTAGAACCATACAATTAAATGTTGACGCGATTTATGCATTTACGTGCATATTGCCACATAAAGGTCTAAAGTATATATAACTTAAGTAATAATGTTTTTGCAGTACATCCATGCAACCGCGACCACGTATGTCTACACGGGGGAACCTGTGAACCAACATCACAATTCCCGTTTTACCATTGTAATTGCTCACATGGGCATACCGGACAACATTGCGAAGGTATGTAATACAAGGCAGAAATCCAACAGAAGGATTGTGCTATACATTTTTACATATGTGTAGCATTGTTTACGAATTCATATTTAACAAGACCGAGGCAATACATCAATTAAAAATTCATAATTATGCCGTATTTCACCGATGAGGAAAATAAAGATAATTTTTTAAGAACAATATTTGTACCACAGACGTTCTGGGCTATCACGACCTTTAACATACACATACGTAAAGAATCCGATTAGTATAACAACCTTTTTTTTTCAAATTTCAAACCTTGTCAAAATGGCACTTAATGCACTTAACATGAATTGTCTAAACAGCGCATCCGTGCGACAAGACCTGTCCAAATGGCAAACCATTCATCCATACATTGCATTGCGTTCTCCACGATTCTTTATTACCACAACCCTTGTCAAAAAGGCGGAAATAAGATTGAATTGTCTTTTAAGCTAAACCTTGAAAATACGACCTCAATCAAAAGTACGGCACATATATTTAAATGTATTTTAAGCTCATCTTTTCAATCTCAACCCTTGTCGAAATGGCTGTCCATGCACTGCATTGTATCAATAGCTTTTCCTGGCGACTAGAACCCTTGCCAGAATGGCGATTCGTAAATTGCATAGTATTTTCAGAGCATCTTGCAATTGTAACAATTCAACTTTGTCCCAGTTCATCTTACAATCACACCATTGATCTTATAAAATACAGAAAATACTTGATATCAAATATGTCGTATTAAACACGGTGGACATTTTCCAATTTCGTGTGATTTTCCAATTTCGTACCGTTTCACAAAGCTTCACGCTTTTTCAGCCAGATCGGACTTAAAACCCGTTCGAAATCGTCCAAATTTATACCGTCTCTTTCAAGCGCCGATTCAGGCCGATCTTTGTTTGATCCGAACGTACGACGGCGTTCAAGGCAATTTTTATTTGTCTACAATTATAAAATTGGTTCCGGATCGATGTAGAATATTTTCCCGTTTCAACCCATTATCATCATGATAAGACTTTTCTCAACGATGTTTCCCGATTTGACTTCATCGAAAAAGTCAAACCATTTTTAGCTCATCTATTTTTTGAAAAAAAAAAGAGCTATTGTCATCACCTTGGCGTCGGCGTCGGCGTCGGCGTCCGGTTAAGTTTTGTGTTAAGGTCCACTTTTCTAATAAAGTATCAAAGCTATTGCATTCAAACTTGGTACATTTACTTACTATCATGAGGGGACTGGGCAGGCAAAGTTAGATAACTCTGGTGTGCATTTTGACTGAATTATGTGCCCTTTTTATACTTAGAAAATTGAAAATTTGGTTAAGTTTTGTGTTTAGGTCCACTTTTCTCATAAAGGAAAAAAGCTATTGCATTTAAACTTGGTACACTTACTTACTATCATTAGGGGACTGGGCAGGCAAAGTAAGATAACTCTGGCGTGCATTTTGACATAATAATGTGCCCTTTTTATACTTAGAAAATTTAAAATTTGGTTAAGTTTTGTGTTACGGTCCACTTTTTTCATAACGCATCAAAGCTATTGCATTCAAACTTGGTACACTTACTTACTATCATTAGGGGACTGGGCAGGAAAAGCTCTGGCGTGCATTTTGACAGAATTATGTGCCCTTTTTATACTTAGAAAATTGAAAATTTGGTTAAGTTTTGTGTTTAGGTCCACTTTATGCCTAAAGTATCAAAGCTATTGCTTTCATACTTGCGACACTTACTTACTATCATAAGGGGACTGTGCAGGCAAAGTGATGTAACTCTTACTGGCATTTTGACAGAATTATGGGCCCTTGTTATACTTAGAAAATTGAAAATTTGGTTAAGTTTTTCCCTTTTTATACTTAGAAAATTGAAAATTTGAAAATCAAAGCTATTGCTTTCATACTTGCGACACTTACTTACTATCATAAGGGGACTGTGCAGGCAAAGTTATGTAACTGGAAAAGCTCTGGCGTGCATTTTGACAGAATTATGTGCCCTTTTTATACTTAGAAAATTGAAAATTTGGTTAAGTTTTGTGTTGAGGTCCACTTTATGCCTAAAGTATCAAAGCTATTGCTTTCATACTTGCGACACTTACTAACTATCATAAGGGGACTGTGCAGGCAAAGTTATGTAACTCTGACTGGCATTTTGACAGAATTATGGCCCCTTTATACTTAGAAAATTTAAAATTTGGTTAAGTTTTGTGTTTTGGGCCGCTTCACTCCTAAACTATTATAGCTATTGCTTTCAGACTTAAAACACTCACAAACTATCATAAGGGGACTGTACGGAACAAGTTGCATAAGTCTGGTTGTCATTTTGACGGAATTATGGCCCTTTTTTGACTTAGTAACTTTGAATGTATGGTTAAATTTTGTGTTTACATCCACTTTACTTCTGAAGTATCAAGGCTATTGCTTTCAAACTTCAAATACTTTCATACTATCATGAGGGTACTGAACCTGTTAAGTTGAATTTTACCTTTACCTTTGAATGACCTTGACTCTCAAGGTCAAATAATTAAATTTTGCAAAAATTGCCATGACTTCGCTATTTATGATCAGATTTGATTGATACTTTGACAAAACAAATCTTACATGACATACTACAATAGACTCCACCCAAACCATCCCCCATGCCCCCCCCCCCCCGAAACCCCCCCCAAAAAAAAAAAAACAATTTTTTTTTTTCATTTCTTTTAAAGATCATCTTATAAATGACCACACCCTCACTCTATAACCCACCCAGACCCCACCCAACCCCCAATTTTTTTTTGGAAACATGGTCCCCCCCAAAAAAATAATATTTGTATTTTGTTTTTGCATTTTTATTTCTTAATTTTGGAAGATAATGTAATAAATGACCACAACCCCACACTATACACCCCTCTCCACCCCACCCATCCATCTTTTTTTTATTGAAGTATTGAGATAGTTCCCTTCACCCTTAAAAAATGAGCGGTCTGCACCCGCAAGGCAGTGCTCTTGTTTAGGATAAGGCACGTCCACGTACCTAATTCGAATAATCAAAAGTTGTGTTTTCCGACCGAGACGTGCAATGGGGTACTGCACGTTTACTCCTCCCGACCAAACGAAAAACACATACAAGCCGGCTTCCTAAAAGGGAGATCATGAGCGGATCAGATTCTACTCATCATTCTGAAACAATCGATGCAACTTAAGAGGTGTAAAACTTCATCTATATAGACACCACCCTTGAAAAATATGGAGGAACTGATGTACTTAGTGTTTTGCACCGAAATATGAGCGTTCATGATCAAGAAAGGGGCCCATTTGGTTTCCGGTATTTACCCTTGTGTTGGGTGTGGACAATAATTCATACCACTACATTTATACGAGACGCACGTCTTATTGACTGTAAATGGCATCCAGGTAACCCATTAGCTGATCCACGCTGATGGTATTGTCCACTTGACAAATGTAGGCAAGCCTTAGTTTGTGTTTTTCGAGAATAAGCTATAAGCTTTCGTTATAAAATACGCATGCTATTATTTCCTACATGCATCAAGATTGTCCGAAGGCGGGTGGTGCAAGTTGCCTTCGACATGACAGCACGTTTATTAAATTGATTTTGAAAGTAACATGGCGACCAGTATTGCTAACGTACGTGTAATTATGCTGTATCGCGCTTTTATCACACAAATGACATTATTAAATGTTTAACATTGTGTTACATCGCACCATTGCAATAAGAGTTTACTGTTCCAATGCCGTGAGCACAGTTGTAATATGCTTATATTTGATGTTATCTTATACTAGAAAAGGATACACACATGACATTCTCCCTTAAAAGAGTAAATGTGCACACTTATTTATTGAATACCAAACAACTTTGTATCCGCAGAGACCATTCCTCTCTACAATGTTACAGTCAAACCAGATATATAGGTCGAAATACATAGTTATACTTGGTTATGACCTGATGTAAGATTAAACAAATAAAGGTACATAGTTATACGTGGTTGTTATCTTGTATTTGAAAACAAAAATGCAACATATAAGCACCCTTATTGAGCCAGGGGTATTTAAGGAAAAGCCTTATTATCGATCATTGTTGTTTTTGTTATTTTTTTTGTATATTTGTAGACCCTACGTTGGCGAAAAACATCGTGTTTATTATCAAATGAATTAATGATTTGCGCAAAATGATCTTGCAACGTTATTGCCGAACCCGTTTTAAGTTCGTCGTGTGTGTTTATTTATACAGATATACTTATATCAATTATATCGAAAACATTATGGTAGAGAGACACTCTCGATTCCGTTTCCTCGGAGGAACCAATACATCGATTTTTTTGCCAGATTTTATGAAGTCTGTTTGGTACAGTTTGGTTGAAAACACTCCGCTTTTGAACTTTAATCACGTTAACAATCATAGAAAATTAACACGTTGCGTAACAAATACAATAATAATGGAAAATATTACATTGCAATTTTGAAAAATTGTGATTATTTACAAACTTTTTGAGTCTCCTTAGTAGACGCACAATTTGCTGTTGATTTTGGGATTACAATTTATTTAATATGTACTTTATACCGAATAACTAGTTGTATTTGTGTACCAGACTTTTTGTTTTGAAAACAAGATATTTACTGGACGTACACTATTAAATGCGTTTGTATTTGGTACCATGTATGCGCAGATCGCGTAAAAACCACAACTTCTTCCAATCATGCACCGTCAAATACCACGACGCACCAGCCAACTAATATAACCACACTTGCGCCATCAAGTGGCCCCACACTTGTGTCAACGAATGGTCCTGCGCTTGTTTCAACGAACGGGCCCACGCTTATGTCAACGACATTTACCACGACAGACGTTCCAACTCATGCGCCTACGAATGTCCCCGCGTCTTCGACCACCCAGTCTCATGTCAGCGTCAACAAAACTATGGGAAGTGAGTAGTTAAGGCTTGTTTTATTAACCAAGAATAATATGTAAGATTACATTTATGTTTTGATAATCATATTTAAAAAAAATAAACGCGCTGCTGCAAAATATAATTTCATGCGATGTATTACTTGCTTGCTTTTTACCGACCATTAAGCGCCGGAAAGGTTTCCACTATTCATCCGAAGTTTAGACCGTGTAAGTTTTTCACGAATTAAATGATACGATTACAATATTTGAATGGGAATATAAACTTAATTTATCTACCGTTCTCAATTCCAGAACGAAAACTATTATATTTATTTTGTAATTCAATGTTCGAATGAACGTATG